>NC_134492.1:33124370-33399370 GCF_040206685.1 Ascaphus truei
AGGCTGACACCTGGGTAATTAGACTTGATGAGTCTTATTACCACGTTATCAAGAGAGTATCTCATATATAGAGTATTTGAAGTTCTCTTTGGCTAAGGGAACCTGCCGGGGGAAAACATTGTGATAATTGAACAGTTCACATAGTGTAAAACACACTAATGAACATATTGAATTCTGGGTGAATATTTCATTTTACTTATACTGCTCATTTACAAATGTTAATTTGCATTTTGGCTGAAGAGACATTAACAATTTTTTTTATGGAATAGGAACTTAAAAGGGCTTTGCCTCTTTTTCACAACTTTTATGTGAAACAATGGTCGAACCACACTCTTCCAAGTTTATTGACTAAGACCCTAAGTTGCCCCAACCAACTTCATGTATCAATGCATCAAAGCAATTTTGGATATGGGGAATTAATAATTCACTTAGGGAAAGAGTTATTAAGCACAGGGGCGTTCAACTCCAGTCCTCAAGCCCCCCTAGCAGATCAGATTTTCAGGATAACCCAGCTTCTGTACAGGTGGCTCCAGGGCCGCGGACAGATTTTCCGGGGCCCAGGACTACAGTTCTGACCGGGACACCTCCCTCCCCCTGTCGACAGTGTTGCGAGCCCCATTTCACACCTCATGACCCCCCCCCCCCCATTTAACACTTTCCGACTCTCCCCCCCCCATTTCACACCTCTCGGGCCCCCTCTATTTCCCTCCCTCTTCACATGTATTTCTCTCCCCTCCATCTCACCTCTCACTCTCCCCCCTCCACCAGTTATCCCACTCTCACTCAATCCCTGCCCCCCCGCCTCACATGTATTTCTCTCCCCTGCGTCTCACTCTAACTCCCTCTTTTCCTCACTCACCCCTTCTCTCCTCTCACTCATCCTCTCTCCTGTCACTCTTCCCCCATCCAGCAATTCCCCCCCTCTCACTAATTCCCTCCCCCTCAAAATATATACCAAAAAAAGAAACCTAATACAAAAAACTTCCCACTTCCAAATACATATTAAAAAAATCCCCACCCTCCCAAATATATACAACTCAGCCCCCCCAAAACATATACCCACACCCCCCAAATGCATACAAAAAACCCCACCTCCCAAATACATACAAAAAACCCACAATACATATTTAAAAAAAACCTCAATACATATAAAACCCACCCAAATACATAAAAAAGACCACAATGCATCTGAAAAAGATCGCAATGCATCTAAGACCGCAATGCATCTAAAATAGACCACAAAGACCCCAATGTGTATAAAAAAGACCCCAAGGTATATTTAAAAAAAAAACATGCATATTAAAAAAAAAAAAAAATACATCTAAAAAAACAAAACTATACATATAAAAAAAACAATGCATA
Organism: Ascaphus truei; assembly: GCF_040206685.1. NCBI lineage: Eukaryota > Metazoa > Chordata > Amphibia > Anura > Ascaphidae > Ascaphus > Ascaphus truei. The sequence continues at coordinate 33,125,733 of NC_134492.1, forward strand.
TAACAAAAGCCCTAATAAACAATGAAAAAAACCTCCAATACATATAAAAACTACCCCCACCCAAATACATACTGCTGCGGCCAAGCTTAATCTAAAGCTTGCCCGCATTTGTCCCGGCCATTTCAATTTTGGCGCCGGAATTGGCCACGCGCCAGGCGCATCTCACGGCCGCACGCGGCCGGTTCTCCAAATGAACAATAGAAGTGTCTGTGGCGCTGGAGAGGGAAAAAAAAGCCTGCGTCTTAATGCGTTTGAAAATTTACTGCGGAGGCGGCCGCCGTAGACTAAGGGCGGCCGCCACTGTATAAAAAAAATAGACATGCCTTAGGGATGGTCAGGCTGGGCCCGGTGGCTACAGGAGGACCGGTGACTGCCGGGGTGGCGGGAGCAGTAACTGCTGGGGGGTCAGTGACTGCAGGACCGCCGGTGACTGCAGCGGAGTCAGTGACTGCGGCGGGGGGGGATTGTGTGGTGATTGCTGGGGGGGCGGTGACTGCTGGGGCAGTGACTGCCAGAGGGGGGCGGTGAGTGCTGGGGGGGCAGTGACTGCCAGAGGGGGGTGGTGACTGTCGGGGGAAAGTGGGTCAGTAACTGCGGGGGGCGTCGGCAGCCAGACAGAGCAGATGCCACCGGGCCCTGGCTCTTCCAACTTGCATGCCTCTTCCTCTCTTTGTCCCACCCTTGGCCCTCTGACTTCAGCATGCGTGCGCCTCCCACTCATGCTGCAGCGCGCCAGAAGCTGGACCAAGCTTACATCCGTCATGCCCACGTCAGAGAGGCCCGTCATGGGACAGAGAGAGGTCTGCAGGTGGGGAGAGCCAGGGCCTGGCGGCAACTGCATTGTTCGGCCACCGGGCCTGGGACACTTGTCCCAGCTGTCCACCCCTGTCGGTGGCCCTGGGTGGCTCAATCAACCCCTAAATCTCTGATTGAGCCACTTGTGCTGAAGCTGGGACTGTTTGAACCACCTGTGCTGAAGCAGGGATATCCTGAAAATCTGACCTATTGAGGTGGCTTGAGGACTGGAGTTGAGCACAGCTGCCTTAGCACATTATAATGGAATGCGTTTTTACAGTACTTGTAACTGGCATATTTCTCTTTACATCAATTAAATCCTTAATTAAATAGGAACTTGATAAATAGCTCCATATATGTGGCAACATTTAAGCATTGTCTTTAAAGGAGCAATCCAAGTGGGCAAATTGTTGTTTTTTTAAAGTAGGATTGAAGCAGTGGATCTCCTAGCTTAACCCCATTAATTTCAGCTCCGGGGACCCCCTGCTAGCAGAGATATTTACCTCTGTAGGGGGAGCTGGTATCTCTCTGCTTTTAATACTCCCACGTCACGTGTGACCACAGGAAGCTACACCGGATGATGTCACAGCTTCCTATTGGCTCATTAGGGGCGGGAGCTTTGAAAAGTGGCCATTACATGATTCCTGCGAGCAAGCCGGAGGGGCTTTCCGGCATCACCTATGGCGGTAAGTATCTCTGAAAGCAAGTGGTCCCTGGAGCTGAAATGAATGGGGTTCCCCCTGCTTTAAACCTGTGTTTAACAAATTAAAAAAAAAAACGCTAAGAAATTTGCCTGCTTGGATTGCCTCTTTAAAACAACTTTTATATGATATTATACTGTAAATATCCAATGAACATTTGCATACAGCATTAAAAGGATTGCATGTTACTGTATGTGCTGCATATTTGAAGAAGCAGGTTTAAGGCTTCTCATATATAAAATGAACAAATAACCAGAGAATATTTGCATTCAAAACCTGGAATTTACCTATTAATCATATGTCTCAGAGACGGAGTTACATTCACTGTTCTGCAGATGGAAGGAATTGAAGGGATTTATTAACAGCCTGGGAGTTAAAGCAGACAGTGCAATTTCTAGAAACATCAGTATAGCTGAACTTGAAATATAGAAGGAAGCTTTAGTTGTTTAGGATGAATATGCATTTCCTAAATAACCACTGTGACTCAAAATCTATGTTTCTAATGCTCATGTTCAACCAAAATCTACTAGTCGCCCATGATGTACAGTAGCTAGGAGTCGCCATATTCATTTGTAGACAAGCCAACATGTGATTTATAAATGATGCAAAACATTAAAGAGGGCATCTACCTCTCATACAAAATGCCAGCTTTTGTCTAAAACAAAATTATATGGATAATGCTAGCTTGTTTCCTCATTTTCTAAACCAGCGCTTCCCAAACTTTTTTTTCCATGACCCGGTTATTTTTGAACTTCTCCTTCGTGACCCACTAAAATTTTTATCACCTATAGGTAAAATAAAACAGTTATGAATGTCCATACAGATTTTATATATTCTCCCAATCCCCACTATTCTCTCTCCCCCTCTATTCTCTCTCCCCCCCATTCTCTCTCTGACATGCACAGACGCACACAGTCACTGACCTACAGACACTCACACAGACAGACCAACATAGACACTGTCCACGCACAGACACCCACACAGACACAGACACTGCTGGCCTGCACAGACACACACACACAGCCACTGGTACACACACACACAGCCACTGACACACACACACACACACACACACACACACACACACACACACACACACACACACACACACACACACACACACACACACACACACACACACACAGATACACACACACACACACACACACACACACACACACACACTGATACACACACACACTGATACACACACAGAGACACTGCTATACACACACACACACACACACACACACACACTGATACTGATACACACACACACAATGATACACACACACACACACACACACAATGATACACACACACACTGATACTGATACACACTGATACACACACACACACACACACAGACACTGATTCAAACACACACACAGACACTGATTCACACACACACAGACACACAGACACACAGACACACACACATAGACACAGACACAGACACAGACACTGATACACACACACACACACACTGATACTGTACACACACACACACAGACACTGATACACACACACACACACTGATACTGATACACACACACACTCTCCCCTATACACACACAGACACACACAGAGTGAATTACAGGCAGCGACGGATGTGAGTGACTGGAGGGGGGGGGGGGGCGGGGAAGAGAAGAAAGGACGGCGATCCAAGCAGGCGGCCCCACCGCCTCCCCCTGCCTGCCAGTGACCGCGCAGCCATCATTGCCCGCCCCCGCGCCCATCTCCCACACCAACTGACTGGGTGGGTGGGTGGTCGACAGTGACTTAGACAGTGACTGGGTGGGTGGGAGACAGTGACTGGGTGGGTGGGAGACAGTGACTGGGTGGGTGGGAGACAGTGACTGGGAGGGTGAATGACAGTGATTGGGTGGGTGCGAGACAGTGACTGGGTGGGTGGGTAGAAGACAGTAACTGGTGGGTGGGTGGGAGACAGTGACTGGGTGGGTGGGCGACAGTGACTGGGTGGGTGGGAGACAGTGACTGGGTGGGAGACAGTGACTGGGTGGGAGACAGTGACTGGGTGGGAGACAGTGTCTGGCTGGGTGGGTGGGAGACAGTGACTGGGTGGGAGACAGTGACTGGGTGGGAGACAGTGACTGGGTGGGGGACAGTGACTTGACAGTGACTGGGTGGGTGGGAGACAGTGACTGGGTGGGTGGGAGACAGTGACTGGGTGGGTGGGAGAGAGTGACTGGGTGGGTGGGAGACAGTGACTGGGTGGGTGGGTGAGAGAGAGTGACCCTTAGACAGTGACTAGACAGTGACTGGGTGGGTGGGTGGGAGACAGTGACTTAGACAGTGACTGGGTGGGAGACAGTGACTGGGTGGGGAGGACACCGCGCGGCCAGCCTCGCTGCGACCCAGCAGTTTTGGTCTCGTGGCCCGGTGCCGGGTCGCGACCCACCATTTGGGAAACGCTGTTCTAAACTGTAGCAAATCCTTGTTTAAATTGTATGTATTGCTAAATCTAGATGACATGATATTCATGAATGGGAAAAAAAACCCTCTTCTGTTTGCAATGCATTGTTGTCACATTAAGCCTAACTTAGTAATTCACTATTCCTAAGGTCTTAGGATTTGCATTTGTGGGCCATTTCTGAGTACTGCATTAGCCCATATCTTATTAAAGTGCGTGTGCGTGTGCGTGTGCGTGTGTTGCAAACAGAAGAGTTTTTTTTTAAAAATATGAATATCATGTCATCCAGATTTAGCAATACATGCAATTTAAACAAGGATTTACTACAGTTTTGAAAATGAGGAAACAGCGTTTGTTAATTTCATTTTCAACTGGTATCAGTTGTTTAGTGGTTAGTGCCCCCTCCTCCCTGTGTTTAAGCTCACCCCTCCCCACTTTTTAAAGTAAGGAAGGTTCTTTCATTATGCTGTATGGATGGACTCACTGCAATCATTCTCCCTCCACCAGAGGCACAAGAGAAGTTTCAACAGGTTAGTGTTAGGACCTGTAAAATTTGGTTATGCCTTGACGTTGGCTTGCAGGCTTATAACGCATTGGCCAAAGGGTTTAACTAAATGACCCTTATTTATGAGACTATTATTATTGAAGTATTTAACTATATACTAATTACTATATATTTGTCAATTTGGATGTAGCATTGGGCTTTTCTGTCCTTTGTTATATACATTTGGCCATGCTCAATAGCACTCCTTTTGAGACACACACACACACACACACACACACACACACACACACACACACACACACACACACACACACACAATGACTAGACTGTACCGTTCTGTGGCTAACTAAATGCTTTTATTTGTGCGAGCTTTCGTGATACACTGATCTCTTCTTCCGACGGTGTTACAATGAATGAAGCCAAAAAAAATGTTTTTACTTTAAAACAGTGCATACTGGAATGTGATCTGTGATTGAAGCTTATCCCTCCCCCATGTAAAGTATGTATACAGGGGGAGGGATAAGCTTCAATCACAGATCATATTCCAGTATGCACAGTTTTAAAGTAAAAACCCATTTTTGGCTTCATTCATTGTAACACCACCGGAAGAAGAGATCAGTGTATCACGAAACCTCGCACAAATAAAAGCATTTCATCAGCCACAGAACGAGACGAAGCCCTCTGTGTAAGGGTGAAACGCGTTGAGGGGGAGACGCTGGTGTAGCCCTGTGTGTGTTCAATAAAGTTGATTGAAGATAATTCTGGGAGCCTTTTTCGGACATGCGCAGTAGCGCCGTATACCCTCCATTTTCCTTTTACAGAACGGTATAGACTATTCGTTTTTGATTATTAAGCTTGGCTAACACGGTACAGATACCTCTACATATATACATACTGTATACATATACAGGCAGTCCTCGGTTATCCGACACAATGCGTTACTCAAAATGGCGTTGGATAGCGAAACGTTGGAAAGCGAAACACGTTTTCCCATAGGAACACTGTTTAAATGAAAGGTTCCGTTCCTGAAGGCATTTTTAATGCTAAAATACACAAAATATTTTACGCAGGCAATAAGATATGCAGCACACACATAAATTATATAGTGCATATACTGTATTATATATATAATATAACATAATATATAATAGAATATAAAAATATAATATTATATAGTATAATATATATATTATATACACATAAACAACTTTGCAAAGTGTCGTAAGAGCGTTGGATAAGCCGTTTTGGCGTTGTAAAAATGAACATAGGTATGCATTGCATAGCGTTGTATAAGCCATTCGTTGTAAAACGAAGCGTTGTAAAACGAGGACTGCCTGAACTTTTGAGAAGGAGGTAACAGAAAGGAAGGATCTTAAACTTAGTCGAGATAAAGAAGACTATGCTACTGATAAAATTAGAGTTTGGAAACGGGCCAATAGTTTTAATAGGAGAGGTGGACGATATTATTCAGGCTCCAGACGGGGTGGAGGGGGGGGGGTCATCACCCCTATACTCCAAGGGGGAGGGAGGGGCACATATCTGCCCCCCGGGACAACATACATGACTCCCCTTCCACCCTGGAGGGATCCAGACCGGCCTCAGCCCCAGGCAGTCATTTCTCGGCCCTTGAGGTCGAGCCACTGCCGGCGGATGAGGTTGCTGTCGGGGCTCCTGAAGGTCAGGCAAGAATACATTCTAGCACCGATTCAGCCAAGGCTACTAGACCCAAAGAGTCCAGGGCGATTATAACATCTCATCATTTTTTAGACAAGCCACAGAGACAAGAGAAAAAAGCCAGGGAGAAAGAGAGAGAAAAAGACAAGGACAAGCACTATCCGTTATGGGACCGCGAGGCCCCAAACAAATCACAGAGTCAGGGAAAAAGAGGAGCAGAGGAATTAGAGCGGGGAGAGTCCAACAGGGGAAGAAGGAGAACAGAAGATGATTAATTTCCCCTGAGGCGGGTAATAGTTCCATTTTTAATTTATCCTCACTCCAATTGTCAATTTATGATATATCTCTATTGGAGAGGGGCCTGTCATTTGCTCCAAATACAGGCCCCAATGCCTTTCAATTGTTTGTAGACCTTAACAGTTTTATCAGGAAAATCACTTTAAAGAAACATTATAGTATACAAGAAGCCAACATTAGACTGACAGAGGATATTGATACTATGAGTACACAAGATAATTTGTATTTAGAGGCCCTCTCTTCACTTTTAGTGGAGTCAGGAGGAGTCTTGAATACATCTCAGGAATAAACTGATGGTCTTGATTTGTCTACCCATTCCACTAATGTTGAGTTGGATTTGGAGGAAGATATAAAAATTGTACATTCACCTTTTAGACTCAAGTCAGTTTTTTTCCCCTATCAGTCTAAGGGGGGATTCGTTGAAGCCTTCTATAGCTTGGTACTTCGGGACTTTGAGGCATTGTGCTGTAAAAAGGCAAAAGTCAATAAGAATCTTGCACAGGGTGAACTGGACGCATTAAATAATTTCAAAAACAATTCTCTCATTGTTATCAGGCAGGCTGGCAAGGGGGGAGGCGTGGTCATCCAGGATTCTTCTGCGTATCTAACTGCAGCACGCAGACTCCTGGGTGATCCAGCCTCCTATATTACCCTTGAGTCTGACCCGGTAATTTGTTATCAGAACGATCTAAAGGAACTTCTTCTTCAGGCGCTAACACAAGGCATCATTTCTAAAATGGAATTTAAGTTTCTGTTTAATTCTCATCCACGTACACCTATTTTTTATCATTTGTCAAAGGTGCACAAGTCCTTGGTCAATCCCCCTGGCAGGCCCATTGTGTCCGGGGTGGAGTCAATGACGTCGAGCCTATCCCAATATGTTGATTACCATCTTCAACTCTTTGTAGCTAAGAATGAAAAGTTCAGTCCGCGCTCTGGCTCTTTAAACTTGGAGTGTTGGTCCCTCTTTGTAGCTAAGCTCAGGTCACATATTAGGGATACGCTCCACGTCATTGATTCCACCTCGAATATAAAGTGGAAATCCACCTACTTATGGGCCACATGTGATGTGGCCTCTTTGTATACTTGTATCAACCATGCCAGGGGTATTGAAGCATTGAAATATTGGCTAGACAGGGATTTGTGCATTCCGAGGAAACATAAGGATTTTATTTTGGATAGTGTTAAATTTATTTTAAATCACAATTATTTTTTGTTTGAAGAGATTTTTTATCTACAGATCTGTGGAACGGCCATGGGAACGAGGTTCGCCCCTAGCTATGCAAATCTCTTCATGGGTTTTTGGGAGGAGAGATTTGTGTGGCAAAATGAACAACTTGGGGCGGGCCTCGTGTACTATGGCGTTTCATAGAAGATATTATTTTGATTTGGGATGGAGAGGAGGCTGAATTATTTGACATCTTAAAGTCACTTGATAATAATCCCTTGGTATTGAAATTCACGTTCAATATAGATGCAGTCTCCATAGTTTTTCTGGATCTAGTACTCACTTTTGATGGTGAATTTAATATTATCACATCCAACCAGTTCAAAGAAGTTTCTGTTAATAATTACGTACATGCGTCCAGTAACCACCACAAACAGTGGCTACAAAATATTCCTCTTGGGCAGTTTCACCGGATTAGGAGAAACTGCTCCAGAGATATCGACTTTGTTCAGCAGTCGAAACAGCTCAGTCTCAAATTCCATAATAAAGGCTATAATGATAAATTAGTCTCTGAGTCCTTTAGGAAAGTTAATTCCTTAGATAGGTCACGAATGATCCATGAATCTAGGAACAGACAGGAGGGATCTCGTCTGGGATATAACTCACCGGTGATTGCTAGGAATACTGAGAATTCCAGTTTAAGATTTGTAACTACCTACAATCAGTCCTTTAAAGCCATTCAGAGGATTGTTAGCAGCCACTGGGGAGTTCTCAGATGTGATCCCCATTTGAAGGGCATTCTTCCGGACCGGGTGTCAATTGTCTACAGGAAGGCTAGAAGTATGAAGAGTATTTTAGCTCCCACTAGACTTAGATCAGGGATTACATCAGATAAATCTGCTACCAGTGGTCCAAATGGTAACCACAGATGTGGACGAGGTAGGTGTATCACCTGTAGACATTTGAAGACCCATTCCGAGTTTTGTTCTCCCAATAGAGATATTATCTACCGGGTAAGGAATTTTATAAATTGTCAGAGTTCCTTCATAGTGTATTGCATCCAGTGTGGTTGCGGTAAACGTTATATTGGCCGCACCACACGACCTCTCTGCACCCGCTTCCTGGAGCATAGGAGAAGTGTCATAAAGGGAACAATCTCCAATAGCATTTCCCGACACTTTAAATCTGTACATAATCAGGAACCCCGATCAATGACAGTTATGGGCCTAGAACACATTTCACCCTGTGCTCTGGGGGGCGATCGGTTTAAGATCTTGTGCAGACAGGAAACTTATTGGATCCACCAGTTGGGGACTCTTACCCCTGGTGGTCTCAATGAGTGTCTGGATGTCAGTACACTGGTTTGATCTCTTGCCTTCTTGGACTTTCATCGCTCTAATGTAGGGAGGAGTTTAGTTCTGCCAGTTCCTCATCTCCCTCTTTTTCCCTTCCTCCCCAACATTATTTACAGTTTTTCCCATCCCCACATGTCCTTCCCCTCCCCCCTCCCTTCCTCTCCCCCCTCCCTTCCTCTCCACCCTTCCTTCCCCTTCCCCTCCCTCCCCTTCCCCCTCTTTCCTCCCCCCCCACCTCCCCACTTTTCCCTTCACCCCCCCCCCCCTTTTTCACCCCTTCCCCCCCCCCCCTCCCCATTTCCCTTCCTAGTATTTTCCATCATTTATTTTTTCCGGATCAGATTCATCATTCCTTATATAAAATATATGTTTATTTTCATCTAGATTTTGTTTTGATGAATATATATATATATTTATTGTAAGTAGTTACTCCATCACAATTATATGCCCTTGTTCTTTTTCTCTCTCTTTTTCCTTGCCTATGCCCCATTTTGATAGTATTCATCCATTGGTGACAATTGGTTTGGGGCCATTATTTAATATGGAATTTAGTCTAGTGTTAATTTTAATTTTAATTATATTGTCTCTGGGAGTATATGTATATGTATGAATGTGTGTTATTGTTATACATTTAGGGGTGTGTTTTTTTACCTCATTTGTGATGGTTATCAATCTGATACATTCATACATGTGCATATATCTGGGTATCAGTAAAGCGTATTTGAGCCATTTAGGCTGATAGGTGATTGTTTTGTTAATGCTATTAATCTTTTCTATTAGAATTTATTCTTAAAAAGATTTTTCATTTATACATTTTCTTGCTTGCATTATCTGTATTATCTATATACTTTGTTTGTATAGCAGTGTTTATTCTTTTTTTTTATCACATATGTGTATATGTATATTTTTATTACGTGCATTTGTAATGATTAGTTCATGTTGCCCCGCTGCTTCACAAATGAGTAATTTTATTGTATTTTATTCTAATCCACTTCACCTTTGTTAGTTTTTGTTTTTTGGACAATTTAGGTTTATTATTATTATGTATACACAGGTGCAAATTATATATATTTTTCATTTAAATATTTTATATCAGCTATTTAAATCCATTTTAAACTATTCATATATAATATGAATTTTAATTGAATACTATATTGGTTCTCCATAAATTCCTTCCTGTCATATTTATTTACATATTTAGCTTTATTATCCATATCTTGTTCTTGTGCCGGATATATTGATATATGATATATCTTATATAGTAATGCCTATTCTAACCAGAACATCAAGGGTTAAATGAACAAATGTTTAAGGGTTGCTAATCAACGAACTGGCTATAAGTACACAGGACTGCAGTCAATCCAGTATCAGCCCTTTCAGAAAGTCGCCCGTTTGTGACGAAACGCGTCAGGGAGTCTGATAGCGCAATTACGTCATTACGACGCTGCGCACGTGCACGAGACCGCATCAAGCGTGGGATACATACGGCGGCCATTCAGAGTAGAGAGGCGATTTTCTGATACCTTGTGGACTTTATCTAGTCGGCAAACAACACCCCTGGTATCCGGTGAGCTACGATTTCTTCACGCAGCCCTGAGGGAGTCTATACGTGCGGACGTTTGCAGCAAAGATACCGGATGGTGGTGATATTATCACAAATTGCCTAAATATCATTTTATTCTTGTGAGTGTGTTTCTTTCCCCCCCCCTTCCCTTCCCCTTTTAATATTAAATACACAGTTTTATGCTATGGGGCGTGCGCTCTCTCTCTTTTCTTGTTTCTATATACATATACATACATACATACATACATATATATATATATATAGACCATACGATACCGGTTGAAGCACCACATCAAGGGACAGCACACAGGTAAGTTGATCACAAGTTCTTTGTATTGAAAAAGAGACACAAAAACCGACGTTTCGGTCCCCCAGTGGGACCTTTCTCAAGGTGGTGCCCCCCCACTGGGGGACAGAAACGTCGGTTTTTGTGTCTCTCTTTCAATACAAAGAACTTGTGATCAACTTACCTGTGTGCTGTCCCTTGTTACCTGTGTGCTGTCCCTTGATGTCGTGCTTCAACCGGTATCGTATGGTCTATTATTGTGTTATGGAATAAGCACCAAACTTTGTTTACTTTCAAGTGGAGTGCCGGCTGTTTTTTGGATTATAAATATATATGTATAGTGGGGTTTGGGGTTAGATCTTGCTGGGGTTGTGCGTTTGTTAATTACAGTGAGTATACACCCTGTCTGCTGAGAGCTCCATGGGGTGCTGGCTGTGGAGACTTGAGAGCCAGGTTAGGACAATCCCCCCACTGTCCCCTTGTCCCTCCTGTCACCCCCTATTCACTTGTCCCCCCACTGCCCCATCTCCCATTGTCACCCACCTTCTCTTCCCCCTCACCCATTTGTCACCCCTTCCCACCCTCGCATTTGTCTCTCCCCATGCATCACCCACTCTTCCCCTTCTCTCCATTTGTTACCCCCTCTTCCACCCACCCCCATGTGTCACTGCTTCTCTCTTCCCCCTCCCCCTGGTCCTTTGTCAGGTTATTTCCTGTGTCAGTGTGCAGTGCCCCTGGCTACATACTCTGTCAGTGTATAATATCATCAATTTATACTACTAGACTCAGGCCCTCATTCTCTCCCGTCTTGATTACTGTAACCTCCTGCTGTCCGGCCTTCCTGCCTCTCATCTGTCTCCCCTATAATCTATCCTAAACGCTGCTGCCAGAGTCACGCTACTCTTTCCTAGATCTGTCTCAGCATCTCCCCTCGTGAAATTCTTCTCCTGGCTTCCGACCAAATCCCACACTCCATTCTTCTCCTCACTTTTAAAGCTTTACACTATTCTGCCCCTCCTTACATCTCAGCCCTAATTTCTCGTTATGCACCATCCAGACTCTTGCATTCTTCTCAAGGATGTCTTCTTTCTACCCCCTTTGTATCTAAAGCCCTCTCCCGCCTTAAACCTTTTTCACTGACTGCCCCACACCTCTGGAATGCCCTTCCCCTCAGTACCCGACTAGCACCCTCTCTATCCACCTTTAAGACCCACCTTAAGACACACTTGCTTAAAGAAGCATATGAATAGCACAGTGGATATTCTGAACACATGATACATAAAGCTTGGCCCCCTGCAGACGCACTTACCAGAACTCCCTCCTACTGTCTCTGTACGTTCTCCCTACCTACCAATTAGATTGTAAGCTCCTCGGGGCAGGGACTCCTCTTCCTTAATGTTACTTTTATGTCTAAAGCACTTATTCCCATGATCTGTTATTTATATTATCTGTTATTTATTTGATTATCACATGTATTACTACTGTGAAGCGCTATGTACATTTATGGTGCTATATAAATAAAGACATACAATACAATACTATGCACTGGCACAATGCATAACCTGACTGCACTACACATTGACTCAAAGCATAACCTGATGGCAATATATACTAACAGTCAGGTTATGCTCTGTGTCAGTGTATACAGGTATTCATTTGACTTTTTTTTTCTTATTCTGGCCCTTTGACATGAGACAGGTAAATTCTGTCTCCAACTTCCAGTCAGGTTGGCCACTCCTGGTGTAGCACATTCATGTGCATGTCAACTCCTGCCTTTTCTATATCACAGGTTAAACTTGGTACTGCAAGATGTTTCAGAGACTGCAAAGGGCTTGGGGAAATGGTGTGTGGATCAACTCTCTGTTTTCTCCTGCCTTTGCTGTAAGGAACATTGACACTTTTCAACCACTATAATCTTGTTATGCTTTGCCACCTCAAAATGATCCAGAGGAATAATGTACACATGGTAGAAACATATTAAGAGAGGAAACCATACTGTAGATTGTTTATGGGCAGAATATTTGTGTTTGCACAATAACATTGCTTTCTTTCCAATGGCTATGCCTCCATTAACCACTCCAAACCAGACCACTGCCGCTCAATAGAGTTAAGTGTGCAACTCAATTTAGAAATAGCAGAGATTAATTGGTTACTGTTAGTTAGATGCATTTACAGCAAGGTGTTCACTATATCACTGCAATTGTTAAATTGCAGGTACAGTATGTTACAATAAATAGAGTGGAAAACTTAATTTTCTGTGGCATAGGCATTTATAAAGCAGTAATGGTAATGTACTGAATGTCCAACAAATACACTCTGCTCTGCTCCGGTGATATTTATAGATTTGTACATTAATGCAAATTTACATTTGACTATATATTTTCATAGAAACACTAGGGGAACAAAATCCAAGTACATTTTAAACCTGGACAGATTGAGATGTTGTTGATTGAGTCCAGCAATTTATTCCAGCCATCTGTGGCAGTGTAAACACAAGGTTTCCTACCAAATGTTTTATAGATTTTTGGGTGCAACAATGTAATATTCTCCTCGTTAATGAAGGACAGTAATCGGTTTAGATAGTTTCTCAGTGAACAATCAAAAGGAGTTTGAACTCAAAGTAATGACCATGGATCAAGAGCTGTAGACAAGCAGAATTTTAAATAACACAAGTGGCATAAACCCATTTAATGATTCCTGTAATAATTGGACTTAAATGTGTATAACTTTACCAATAGAACAAACATCCAGGTGGGGCTAGTGCAGGGGTGCGTCAGATTTTCGGGGGGGGGGGGGCGCGGCAGTTAGAGGTCGCGCGCTCTCTTCCAAGGCATTTACAGGCATACCCCCGTTTAAGGACAATCACTTTAAGTACACTCGCGAGAAAGTACATATTGCCCAATAGGCAAACAGCAGCTCGCGCATGTGCCTGTCAGCACGTCCTGAACAGCAATACTGGCTCCCTACCTGTACCGAAGCTGTGCGCAAGCGGGGAGACTATAGAGCCTTTTACACATGCGTTATTTACATCAGTTATGCACGTATAGGATGATTGCAGTACACTACATGCATCGATAAGTGGGAAAAAGGTAGTGCTTCACTTTAAGTACATTTTCACTTTACATACATTCTCTGGACCCATTGTGTACGTTAATGTGGGGTATGCCTGTAAATTACATGCCAGAGGACCACGCGAGGCCTCTATAACCTTACCTTCCAGCAACACGTCGTCATGGTAACCCGGCGTCAACTGACGCCTCGGGGTCATGTTGCCATGGTAAAAGGGGAAAAGTTTGCGCACCCTTGGTCTAGTGCACTGTATGAAACAAAAAGTAGCACATCAGGATATTGTTAAGGTAGCTGTGTTGTGGGACCACTGTACATTATATAAAGTACCAAAAATAAATGGGGGAAGGAGGAGGTCTTCACCCAGCACAATAACAGTGGCATAACAGTGGCATTACAACAACGAGCTGGAACCATTTATGTATTTTCAGTACATATGGTAGCTTCACTATGAGGAGAAAACCGTATTTAGTGCACAAAGGTAGTGATCAATGCAAAAGAAAATGTAAATGGGAGAAGCATTTTTTAGTCTAGTATCTCACAATTAATGTGAATTGTTAACCGGGGCAGTTAACACCAACTCAATCCTGGCTGAATTTGTTTTGTGTTAATACTATAAAAAAAGCATAGTGACCAACATTTGCACAAGCCGTTTAAATATGTGCACCATGTAGGTACAATATAAAAATAATAAAACAGCATGCATCACTCAAGGTTATATGCACGGACGTGATGCATTGGAGACCGTGACGGAGCGGAGTCCCATACGCAGACCGGAAGTGACGCGACGCACTGGGGACAGCGACGGAGCGGAGCTCCAAACGCTGCAGCGCAAGGCAGTTAGTAGACGGCCGGTACGGACAGGCCACATAACGGAGGCGGTGGGGTGAGCTTCGGCACTATCCAAACTTATCCATATTCACCTTGAGTGATACATGCTGTTTTATTATTTTTATATTGTAAGTGTGCAATTTTTAGCATCATTATAAAGCATCTATTTTGTACCATTGATCTGCACCATGGAGATTTTTCTTTATCCTTTCATGCCATAACCGATTTGACTTCTGAGTGGGAGTGCAACTTTGCCTGTATACAGAAGATTTCACAGATCCAAGTTACCTGTTGTTGCCCATACACTACTACTATCTTGTGAGTAGGCTGCACATAAGAGCCAAGTTATTCATCACACTAATTCATATTGAACTGAATTGTCTGCACTTAGATTGTTCTCGTCGTTGCTTTTCTGCTATATGCTCCCCCTGGGTTGCGAGAATACATAAGGCAAACAAGACATACAAAAGCACAATATTACTCTGAAAATCTTCACCAGAATATATCAAACTCAGCTAAGGTTATCAACAATATATTCCAGCCTTCTAGCCATCAACAACCAAATAATATCACTAAGGAGGATAATACTCTGACAAATCCCACTGACATTGCAAATGCATTCAATGATTACTTTGTGTGGTGTGCTACTAACTTATTAGCGAAACACAACCTAAACCACAAACATGAACCTCATTCTGAGAGTACCCCTATAGCCTCACCCTCTCCCAACACTGCCCACAATTTTCAATTTGTCCGAGTACCTGAAGAGGAGATTACCCAGGCGCCTATGGCGCCCTGACATCACACGCTCGGTTTCAGCTTGGGTAGTGGCTATTGGTGCTCATTGGCCATGGCTTCATGCACTGGTAAATGGGTACTCTCGCTACGCTCCCTGCGTCTCCGGTCTCTTGACTGTCACACGTTTGTGTCTTTGGACGCGTTCGGGCGTATTGACGTCAGACGTCCGCGCCGCGTGACATACTGTCAGGAATCGGCGTTTTCCTCGCTTCCCACACAGATCACTGCCTCTCTGCAGGGAGCCCCTGGACACACAAAACAATCCTGCCTTACCGGCCTCCACGGCTCCTCGCCCCTGCCGCCGTCTCGGGATCACTCCCCTCGGCGATTCCTCTGCTCAGCGCCGGGCGCGCCCACGCCCTCCTGCACGCACACCTACACGCACGCCAGCCCCAGACGTTATGTGCATGCATTCCCAGCTTACAGAGCACACGCCTAACAGAGCACGTTTAACCACTGCTCCTGCAGTGAGGCGTCGCCCCCAAGCATCACACAGTTCCATGCAAATCAAGGATTACACTCAGCTGGGCTGTAACACCTCCCTCCTATCAGGGAAGACTCCTTGCAGTCCTCCAGGCCTGCCCCCTTTTCCCATTGGCCTGCCCAGCTTTATTATGCCTGTGCTTCCCATCACTCGTCGCTCGACATAGTCTCTGTATGGAAGGATTTGACTACTCTCTCAGCGACTCCTCAGGTATTGACGCGGATTGGACGACTACCCCCTCTGGCTTTCGATTTCGGCTCTACTTGGACTTCATGACTTCTGGCATCCCTGTAACACGGCTTATACCTTCGATCATCCGCAACTCTCCTATCCCTGATCTTGGCAACGGCAATAACTACTCCTCCTCTACTACCGGTACCGGCAAGTATTGTCTTCATTACTATACCTGGCCTGGCAACACTAACACCACACTCCGGACGCGCTCCCTTTGCTGCAGGTGCGTGTATCCCTACGTCCCACCTCAGCACAGGGGACGGTTCTGGTCTGCAGGCAGCACCGGCGTAACACATACACGGAAGTGTTGGCAATTGGCGCATACTGCACCCCGGTCTCAAATAAATGGCACTCCAGAGGGTAAGTAGTTATTCACCTTGATAAAGGGCTATTTATAGTCCAAAACGCATCGGTGTGTTTTTTTGTTTGTTTTTGATCCATTAAATTAGCTTTATCTTTCATTGTGGGAACGCATCCTTGTTGTTATTTTCTGGCTTTGTCAGCACTGGACGTAGTGCTCCGTTTTTTCCTCTTCTTCACTCCCAATTAAGCGATTACTATACCAGGACAAATTTCCCTAACCAATTCCAATGGTAAAAGTTTGCAATGAGATCTAGTGTGGAATGGAACTGGGACAACTCACTGGTGCAATATTGCTGATTTTGCAAAGGCTTTTGACACGGTTAATCATGTTATCTTGCTTAACAAACTCCGGTGCTCTGGAATAGGGAAGCATGCTTTAAACTACTTTCATTCTTACCTATCAAGTAGATCCCAACATGTGCCTATCTCAGGCTCTAACTCCAACCCCTTAGATATCACCTGTGGTGTCCCGCAAGGCTCTGTTCTGGGGCCCCTACTCTTCTCAGTGTTCATCAATGATCTTCCTACAGCTTGTAAGGGAGCCTCAATACACATGTATGCAGATGACACAATCGTATATGCACACAGCCCTAGACTCTCTGACCTTGAACACATACTTCAATCAGACTTTTTGAGACTTGAAAATTGGATTTCCCAAACAAAATGTTTTTAAACACTGACAAGACTGTAACAATGGTATTCGGGACCAAGGCTAATTTTTTAAAGCTTCCAATGGCAGAGCTTCAGATTAGAACCAACGCTAATACCACCCTAGCACTTGTTACTAGTTTGAAAAACTTGGGCATATGGTTTGACTCCCATTTATCATTCGGGATGCACATTGATAGCCTGACATCCAAAACCTATGCCAAACTAGGTGTACTTTATAGGAACAAAGTCTGCTAGTCAGAAAGCATATCACACAGCAGATGCTAATGCCAATTATCGACTATGGGGATATACTGTAGTATACGGCTCGGCACCCCAAACTCACCTTAACAAACTTGATACCCTCTACAATTCAATATGCCATTTTGTTCTCCAATGCAACTACTGTACAACACACATCACTGCGAAATGCTCAAAGTACTAGACTGATCATCAAGTTCATCTTTCCTGTCTTGCCTTCAAATACTTTCTGGGCAAGCTACCTGTTTCTGAACAAGCTTCTTACCCCTACCATATGCAGCACTTATTATCTGAGATCTGACTCCAAAAAAATGTTCATGGTCAAGGTTCAGCAAAGTATCCGGTCGTTCCTCCTTCTCTTACTGTGCACCCCAAAACTGGAACGGTAGGTGATGGTCTAGTCCCAGACCACCTGACGCCAGAGCGCAGCCGCGTCTTGTCTGTATCCCTATCTCTGGTGCTACAAGGGCAGTGTCCCTAACTACTGGGCCTGTCCCTGCAGCAACCACAAACTGAAAGGGAAGTCGGGGCCTAGCTGGGGTCAAACAGGGGGTATCTGGCCTAGTACAGGTGCCACAGACACCTGCACACACAACCTACCCCTTCCTTGTCCCAGCTCCGACTGGCGTGGCCGCAAACGCGCAAAATGTATCTATTCCCTGCTGCAGGGAATACTGGTGCCCTATTGGCTGAGGCATCACATGTTCTTCAGCCCTATGGCCTTCTGGGGGCTTTAGACCCCATGGAGCGTCTCCCTCTCTTGTCGCCACCTGCACTTGCCTTGCGCATGCGCGGGTGTGATCCAAGATGGTGGCACCCTGCAAATGGAGCCACCGGCGACGCGATCGTCCTGCCTATACCCGCAGCTACCAGCACCTACCGGACGTATCAGCCGCTGCAGCGGAGGTAAACAGAGCTTACGGGAGACCAGGGGGACCCGGGTTACATACAGTATGTTTATTTGTACTGTCTATTTAAGATGTGTTTGTTTTTACGACAGAATGACACTTTATGACCAGGCTGCTATAATTTGCATCATGGTTGCTTTGCGCCTCTTTTGCACTGGCACCCTGAGAGGGTATGCAGAATATAGCAAGCTTTTCTTTAGTACACTGTATCTTGTCAAATGTTCGCAAGCGAACCACAGCGTCGATTTTTACTTAATAAATTGGATTTCTTTTTTGAAGACCACACAAGTGCCACAACTGTTGTATTTCTGTCAAATTTTTATGACATATCAAAGTTACATTAACCCAGTACAAATCAACTTCACAGATACCGGATAAATCTGTCACATTCAATAGCTTCACTGTTCTACCTGCAATAGCAATGAGACTAATAGGGCTATATTTACTAAGCAGTCTTCTGTTATAAGACATCGGGAACTTTACCATTATAGAACATGTGCAGTTTGTGATTATATTTAAGTTATTAAACAACGTTTAACCATCCCTATGTCCCTATTCATATAATAGCATATACTGCAGTACTAGTGGGATTTTTAACAATACTTTTTTCCTAATTTTCTAAATGGTGGTTAATCAGTGTAAAAACTGCATATATTGAGAAAACTGGGTGAAGTGATATTCACTGTTTTCAGAATTGATTAAATAATAGAAAGATATAGCACAAATCTTCGTTACCTGTAAATACATACTATAAATATTATTGCTAATATTTTGTGTTATAATAAAGATGCTTAATTGTTTTCAGTATACAGTAACTATAGACATAACATTTACCTTCAGGAAATAACAAGGCATTTTTGCTACTGCAAAAGAACCCCATCTGATCAATTGCAGAGACATTTCTTAGTTTTTATTCTCTGTAAATATGGTAGGAGACTTCAAAAGAGAACATGATTTAATTTGTTAAGTGATCAATGCAATCAGCAGATTTCCCCTGGAACTATCCATGGCTATTGACAGCAGCAGAACTAAAATAATGAAGTTGTGTATTACCCTTGCAGACACTATTATAAAACCTTGGTGAAATGTGTAATAAATGAACCATGCTGATAATGACGACAAATTGTTTATTAGTGCTATACCTCTAATCTCCTTCCCTACTACGTTGAGTCATGCAAACTATTATAAGACAGATATCCTAATACCACAGTACAGTAATTGTGCAGAATTTATGATCACTTGCTTATTGGGGGGAAGGTGAAGCTATGTTAGAAGATGTCAGCGTTCCTGTGCATTAGTACTTTGCGTTTCTGTAGATCAGAAGAAAGGAGGGTAGCATTAAGGCTGACGAAAAGCAATATGGGTTGAGATGTTGATCTATTTCTTTTCCCTGTGACCTAATGTATCCCTTAATGTGAATTAAAATTGATTTGTATTTGCACTCTAAACAACGTGAAGCCTGATCTTTCCTTCTCGACGTTATACTGTTCTGTATAATGGTATGCGTGTCAATCTATATATGCTAGTAAAAGTATATGTACATTTTTGAAGAGCTCTTCAATCACGCCGTTGAAATAAATGAATAATCTCCCCGACTGTCACACATTATCACAGGCTTGAAAAAAGCAACATTTGCTATGTGTTTTTATGGACATGCTGTAATTACATATCAAGGTGAATGATGAGACTTAACTAGACTACCTTTGATAAGAAAGTCAAACCGCGCTCTTGCTTCCTAACAGGATCTCGTAGTGGATCAACTCTTCCCTCTTGCAGCTGATGTGATGTGAAGGCACCCCTCCTCCACAGGTCCCGTCGCAGGATGGCTCCAAACGCGGGCAACAGCAGGGAATAAAACACAAAAGCGCACCGAGGGTCAAGATTTAATTAAAACATGTTAGTAGTAATAACAATAAAAACTTACATATAAGGGTAAGTACATCCAGTATTAAGGTGCAGAGGAAACAGTCCTGGTGGTGTCCTGGGCATAAAGAGATGGTGCAGAGGCTTACAAGGTAGACCCACGTGCTGGGGCTGCCTGGCTCAGCACCATATAGTTCTTACTTCCGGGTTGCAGCTTCTCGCAGGACCCGTGAATAGTAGCCCACTTCAAATGCCGGTTTCCCAGAGAAACTCACTCCGGCGTGCCGAAGGGTCTCTGGTTGTTGATGGGACAGCTGGGGGTAGGTACACCTGTGGGCTGACTTCTAGCTGCACCGTAGGGCTTTCGCAACGCGTTTCACACAGTGTTGTGCTTCATCAGGCGATATTTTGGACACCTACGTGGGGGCCTTTTAAACAGTAATACTGGGTTCCCAATAGGGTAGAGAATTAGCCAATAGGAGTACATGCATAATAAATGCAATGCACTAACGAGGCTTAAAAGGTATTGTGAATGCAAACGGTATGCATTGAACCTTATATTAATAAAAACAAATAAATTTCATCAGCAATATATTAATAATTAAATAAAAGACACTGCAAAAAGCCACCCATGTAGGTAATAACCCATAATTGATCATGTATAGGATGGTTTTTAAAGTTTGTGCTTTTTTAAAAACAACGGGTGGTTTCGGGGCAAGGAATTTATTTAAAATTGGATCCATATGTAAAATGTGCCAATGTTTGGTCAAAATATTTTTTATGGAGTTATGGGAAGAATTAAATTGTGTCACAAAATATGGTGTCTCTTGTTTGTCTTTTTTATGGTTGACAGGGGGGGAATCGAGTGTGTGAATGTTATCGACTTCTAAGTCAGTGTTTTTACATCCTATGGTTTTGGCATGAATTTGTTTACTCTTTTTCTTTTTTAGTAGTAATGAATCCCTATTTTTATTCAGTGCTCCTATTGGCTAATTCTCTACCCTATTGGGAACCCAGTATTACTGTTTAAAAGGCCCCCACGTAGGTGTCCAAAATATCGCCTGATGAAGCACAACACTGTGTGAAACGCGTTGCGAAAGCCCTACGGTGCAGCTAGAAGTCAGCCCACAGGTGTACCTACCCCCAGCTGTCCCATCAACAACCAGAGACCCTTCGGCACGCCGGAGTGAGTTTCTCTGGGAAACCGGCATTTGAAGTGGGCTACTATTCACGGGTCCTGCGAGAAGCTGCAACCCGGAAGTAAGAACTATATGGTGCTGAGCCAGGCAGCCCCAGCACGTGGGTCTACCTTGTAAGCCTCTGCACCATCTCTTTATGCCCAGGACACCACCAGGACTGTTTCCTCTGCACCTTAATACTGGATGTACTTACCCTTATATGTAAGTTTTTATTGTTATTACTACTAACATGTTTTAATTAAATCTTGACCCTCGGTGCGCTTTTGTGTTTTATTCCCTAGACTACCTTTGAACACACATCTTGCACACCCACAAAAATATCAGTTAAATATTTTATTCAGAAGAAGCGCATTATTTGCTGTAAGCTACGTGTTTCTAAATGAAAAAGCATGCTCTAGTATTGGGTAGTGTTAGGCTGTATTTTCTTGAGTTGTTGCTGGTTTACTAATACATAGTAGCTGTTTGCATGTATTTTTGTCCCTGAATATATCCATACAAAAGTGTTGTTGCTAGTTCACTAATACATTGTAGCTGTTTGCATGTAGTTTGTCCCTGAATATATCTATTTGAAAGTTAAACTGTGGACTTATTTTGCCAATTAGTTTAGGGATATTGTATGTGTATCTAATCAGAATATTATTTAGAATTTGTGGAGGGTCTTCTATTGTTTTTACTTGGGGTCAGTTCTGTTGTTGTGGGTTTGGGGTGAGGGAAGTACCCTCTTGTCCCCTTGGGACTGAGGGGAACGGGCCTGACGAAGGGACAAGTCCCGAAACGTTGCCCCCCTATATTCCCCCGTTGTGACCCACTTTTTTTGTTTTCTTTGTTCCCCTTCCACCATTCACCTCACTTTCCCTTTGTTGCCCCATCCTACTTTTCCTTTATCCCTTATCCTCCTGTACATCCTATATATGGCCCTACTTATATGTTGTCTGTTTGCCTAGTGTGGCGTAGTCAGTTGTTTGACTTATTTGTGCACTGATTAAATTTTCAAATTGGTTATATACCAGTGACTTTGTATCTATTATTAGGGTGTGCTGGATTTTCTTCAGTACTTTATAGTGTTAGGCTGTATTTTCTTGAGTGGGCAGGAATAAGAAACAAACCATCAGTAGACTATAAAACACCATCTAAATTAAAGCAATATCACAACAGCACCTCTTGTTTTTCTTAAGAATCTAAAGTCGAGGTTCTCTCCTGTTGAACAACTGCAGTGGTGAAGTTGAATATTTTTCTTTTCTCCCAGAAAGAGCACCTGCAGGGCAGCTTTTATCCTTTGGTTACCCTTACTGATTGACTTACCAATGCAATTTTTAACAAAATAAAGAGAGTTCAGGTGGCAATAGCTAGAGAACTAGTGAGTTCCTGTTTATTGGAGTTATGCAGGCTATACCGGTGGACTATCCCTGCTGAATTATTGCAAAATAATAAAACTGTTAAGCAGCGTGGATTGGTACTTTACCAGCTTCTTATGCTATATTAGGGTTTTTGATTCTTTTGCACCTACTAGTGAATATGTGGATAAGCCGCGATTAGTCTAAAAACACTGCAATTAGTAGACAAGTCTTAGGCCTTGGACATAGTACAGGTCGCGTGCGTGACGTCATGCGTGCCTGTACTTGCCGAGATCTGTGTCCTGCAGGATTGCGTGATGCGGGCGTGGCGAGAGTGTGCCCTCATTGGCTGAACCGTGCACGTGACCTGGCCACCGCACGGCAAAACCAAACTTGTTTGATTCCTGCCGCGCCGCTTCGGGTTCATGCACGTGCGGTCTATTGCCGCGATCATTGCCTTACGGCATTTTGATCGAGTAGCGCGCGCAATCGCCTTTACCATGGATGGAGCCTTAAGCAGCTTCAGGAACCATATAATAAATATTTTGGTAAAATACATACTCAAGGAAACCAGTCAACCAAAATGAGGTGTAGCTGTGGTGAATTCCTACAAATACATACTGTAGATATAGACAAGGAGGCAGAGAAACTATTTTGGGCCATGGATCAAGGCACAAAACTTCTAAATATCTGACTTTTAAAGCATAACTACAGTATTAGTCTGATACGATGTAACAATTTTTGCTTGAGGCAAGTTAAAGAACATTACTAATTACTCTGTTTCTGGCATTTGATGCCAATGCCTTAGGTGCAGAGCTTAATGAGATATTGTTGAAGATATATCAGCACAAAGAAAAGTACATTTTGACACAGTACTTAATTTTTTTTGTACTTTCGAATTCATCATATATAAGAAACCCGCTAGACAAAAGTTTGTTACATTTGTTGGAGTTTGTTAACAAGGGAGGTGCATGGATTTGTTGACAATGGATTAGAAGCAAAAGGTGACACTGTGTGGTAATTTGTATGTATTTTCCCAGAATCCCTAGCTGCAGTGGAAGCATTATATGCTAGGAGATTATGATGAAAACCAGGGTTGCAGACATATTTATTGAGCAAAGAGTAACATACAGTTTGAGATTGATACATTGTATTACAATATGTTCGCCAGCATACTACTTTAATTGATACTCACATTCCCGCCCCCATTACAAACTGGCACATGAATTAGATTAAGTACTTTCATGTCCCCTCTCCCCCCAATTACAAACTGGAATATGAATTAGATCAAATACTTTCATGCATTGGCAAAGAAATATGTCAAAAATGCATCTTTTTTTGCTTCAAAATTGCTTTGATATTTTTGATACTGTAATGGATCTTGTGGGGACACATCCACTGGTTTATAATTTGAGCATAGGACAGACTGTTATAGAAGATAATGTGATGACAAAACTGGTTGCCATGGGGCATAGCAAGAGAAGTTGGTAATTTCAACAATGTGGACATTAACTAAAGGCCGATAAATAAAAATATTGTTAGTGGTGTTTAATGCCAATTTTATTTATCGATCTCTTCATTAAATCCATGTCGCAAGCAGTGACGGGATTTTAATCAAAGCAATATTTCACACACAGTTTTAATGCAAAACAGCATGCAAATAATTGTATTCATGAGCAGAGATGTGCAAAACTGTCCCAAATTATTATTATTTTTTAATTTTGTGTTTTTTGAACAACATTTTGTTAAGCCTCTCAGGACTCAAAAAAATAATTGTGAAATTTGTCTTCTGCAGGAATTGGCAAAATGTTACCAAATTGAGAAATCAAGATCCTGAAATAGGGCTTTGGCTGGAGAGGTGAGGGAGAGGAGAAGGAGGAGGGGTGGGAGGGAGTGAGACTACCCATCGACTTCTAGAAAGTCAAAAGGAAGGGGTAGCACACACCTAGTTACAGTAGTTATGACGTCCTTTTGAAAACTGGCCTGGCAGAAAAATAATGTCTGTACATTGTCACCAGTCAATCAAATGAAATAAGCTTTATTGGCATGAGGAAAGAACATTTCAGTATTGCCAAAGCATGAGTAATAGGGGGTAGGGTACAATGATTACACCGTACATGAATAATAGGGGGTAGTACAGATGCAGCGGCCGTTATTCGAACAAATCTCGAAATGGATTCTCGAGATATGTCCGTGATCCTCACTAGTTTTGCCGGGCAGACTATAATGGCCCATTAGATTATCAAAGCAGGAGTCCCTGCTGTGTGAGTCCTACCGGTGTCTGCCTGTCTGTAATAGACGCGCAGTAAAGATAGGCTGAATCGGTCACTCTAACTGCGCACCTCTCACAGACGATCGCGGGGGGTTTATTTAATTTTAAACATTATAATAATGTAGCAGGGGGTCTGCAGAGCTAACCTGCATTCATTTCAAGTCCGGGGACCCCCTACTTCCCGAGATGCAGGCCCGTTATGGGGTGCCGGTATCGCCTATGCATGGAAATGTCACGATCACGTGACGCGTCTATTACAGAAAGGTAGACCCCCGGTAGGACTCACACTGAAGAGACCCCTGCTGTGTTAATCCGATGGGCCATTAGTCTTCCCCGGCAAAACTAGTGAATATATCTCCAACCTAGACACGGCATAATGCAACATTAACCCGGTTAAATGTTTGAATAACGGCCGCTGCATCTGTACATGAATAACAGGGAGTAGGCTTTAATGATTACACAGTAAATGAACAACAGGGAGAAGGGTTTAATGATTACACAGTACATGAATAACAGGGAGTAGGGTTTAATGATTACACAGTACATGAATAACAGGGAGTAGGGTTTAATGATTACACAGTACATTAATAACAGGGAGTAGGCTTTAATGATTACACAGTAAATGAACAACAGGGAGAAGGGTTTAATAATTACACAGTACATGAATAACAGGGAGTAGGGTTTAATGATTACACAGTACATGAATAACAGGGAGTAGGGTTTAATGATTACACAGTACATGAATAACAGGGAGTAGGGTTTAATGATTACACAGTACATGAATAACAGGGAGTAGGGTTTAATGATTACACAGTACATGAATAACAGGGAGTAGGGTTTAATGATTACACAGTACATTAATAACAGGGAGTAGGCTTTAATGATTACACAGTAAATGAACAACAGGGAGAAGGGTTTAATAATTACACAGTACATGAATAACAGGGAGTAGGGTTTAATGATTACACAGTACATGAATAACAGGGAGTAGGGTTTAATGATTACACAGTACATTAATAACAGGGAGTAGGCTTTAATGATTACACAGTAAATGAACAACAGGGAGAAGGGTTTAATAATTACACAGTACATGAATAACAGGGAGTAGGGTTTAATGATTACACAGTACATGAATAACAGGGAGTAGGGTTTAATGATTACACAGTACATGAATAACAGGGAGTAGGGTTTAATGATTACACAGTACATGAATAACAGGGAGTAGGGTTTAATGATTACACAGTACATGAATAACAGGGAGTAGGGTTTAATGATTACACAGTACATTAATAACAGGGAGTAGGCTTTAATGATTACACAGTAAATGAACAACAGGGAGAAGGGTTTAATAATTACACAGTACATGAATAACAGGGAGTAGGGTTTAATGATTACACAGTACATGAATAACAGGGAGTAGGGTTTAATGATTACACAGTACATGAATAACAGGGAGTAGGGTTTAATGATTACACAGTACATGAATAACAGGGAGTAGGGTTTAATGATTACACAGTACATTAATGACAGGGAGTAGGCTTTAATGATTACACAGTAAATGAACAACAGGGAGAAGGGTTTAATAATTACACAGTACATGAATAACAGGGAGTAGGGTTTAATGATTACACAGTACATGAATAACAGGGAGTAGGGTTTAATGATTACACAGTACATGAATAACAGGGAGTAGGGTTTAATGATTACACAGTACATGAATAACAGGGAGTAGGGTTTAATGATTACACAGTACATGAATAACAGGGAGTAGGGTTTAATGATTACACAGTACATGAATAACAGGGAGTAGGGTTTAATGATTACACAGTACATGAATAACAGGGAGTAGGGTTTAATGATTACACAGTACATTAATAACAGGGAGTAGGGTTTAATGATTACACAGTACATTAATAACAGGGAGTAGGGTTTAATGATTACACAGTACATGAACAACAGGGGGTAGGGTATAATGATTACCCAGTACATGGGTAACAGTTGCACATAGGTATGTGTGTGTTAGTGAGTGTCTCTCAGCCTGTAACAGGTGCTGATGTAGTGTGCCCCCAGTTCTGCTGAGGTTTCACCTTTTCCCAGGAGGATCTCTATTTTTTGGTTCTCTTCTATACCAGTCACTTCAATGTAAACATGATTCTCCTTTTTATTGTTTTATTGGCCCATTACCACGGATGTCATGATGACTCAGGTAACCCCCACAGGAGACAGGGAAAAATAGGCCTTTTAAAATGAAATGATTTAACCCCATCGTTTGCCGTTTTTGCACAAATTAACCTGCTCATCGCACCCGGACAAGATGCATTTAAAGCATTTTCTAAAAATATTCTCATTGCATTGGATATTTAACAAATAGGAACATGTATATACTGTAAGTAGTGTGATTTTAATGGCCTCATGATTTCCCTGCTTGTTTTTTTTTACATTGGCCAGTGATGCTTGCTTCTCATTTCACAAAATAAATGTGGGCTATGTAACAAGGCAATGTTGGAGCAAAATGTAAAGATAACCCCCAAAACAACATAGTTTGGAATTTGCATCTCTACGTCAATGTATCAAGCGCTTAGCTTCGTGTGCGCCAGCTCAGGAATTGGGGAGTACAGTACCAAAAGGAGGGGTTCGGGAGGAGTCAACACCCAGATTATAATGTGATTTATCAAATTGTGCCTCCCTTCAAACTACGTTAAAAAAATCCACCAAAGTGGGATTCTATCAATTCACTTCCAACAGTGTGCACCAGACGTTAAAAAAAAAACTGTTTCTTACATTTCACACAATTGTGCCCAGAAAAATAGCGCAAAACACACACATCTGCCTTCGTACATAGCACTATGGTAATGGCACGTGTAAAATACATTGTAAAGTAAGGTCGTCATTCAATATGCTGTCTTCCCAATTTAAATGGAGCTGAAGTCTTCGAGAGCACAGAGAAAACATTCTCACGGTATATGGAATAGGGTTCTATGACCCTAATGTCACACAGCGGTTGGCAAAACAATTTGTAACTAAACGTTTCGCTGGTTTCCTTGCTATGAATTTTGACAAGCCCTTACATTCCCTTCCCTGTGTAAATAAACAACAGTATTTTAGTTAGGCAACTCTGACCTTTGTATACAGTACCTTCGTTAATATTTTCTGGAGGCTTGAAAGTGAATTAAATAGCACTTCCCATGCAAGGTTCTTCTTATTCCTATTCGGAAACTATAATTTAATTGAAATTAATTGGAACAAGGACAACAGAAAGAAAAAAAAAATGTTTTCACTAAATTAGAATAATTAGCACAGACAACAAGACCATATTTCTCATTTGCGAAGTAATAAAACACCAAAATATGTGTTTCCTTAACAGACTACTTAAAAAATTAATTGGAAGCCAATTTAAATTAAGGCTTGTCAAATCTAAACTGACAATTGCTCTGATTTAAACTGTACTTCTCCAGGGTTATGTA
Source organism: Ascaphus truei (assembly GCF_040206685.1). Lineage (NCBI taxonomy): Eukaryota > Metazoa > Chordata > Amphibia > Anura > Ascaphidae > Ascaphus > Ascaphus truei. The sequence continues at coordinate 33,154,237 of NC_134492.1, forward strand.
TTGTTTTGCAGACACAGAAGTGCATATCCACAGAGATCCGTAAAGTGACGCTAAACTAAGTTGATGTCTGCATTAAGTCCTGTTTTTTTCTCCAGAAAAGCCATTGAGTTAAGTATAACAGATGTTGGTGCTAATGTTTGCAAAAGAGGTGTTTACTCTAATAAAGCATATTTACAAAGGTCTGTTAAGGTTAACCAGAGAGAGAAAGGGAGGGGATGGAAAAAGGGAAGAGAGAGAGAGAGGGAAAAGGGGAGAGAGAGAGAGGAGAGAAGGAAAGGAGGAGAGGGAGAGGAGGAGAGGGTATAGCGAGAAAGAGGAATGGACAGATGGAGGGAAGGGGAGAGGGAGTGAAAAGGGGTAGGAAGAGAGGGAGAGGAAGGGAGAAAGGTGGAGCAAGAAATAGAGAGAGAGCAAAAGAGAGAAATGGAGAAACATGGAAAAGGGGTGAGAGAGCGAGAAAGAAATAGGGAGAGAGAACAAATAAGATGCAAAAGAGGCGTTCCCTCTATTAAAGCATAGCCACAAAGGAGAGAGTATAGGGGCAAAGAGGGTGAGAGGGAAAGGGAGAGGGAGGGAAAGAAAGAGGGAGAAGGGCGAGAGGGAGGAAGCAAAAATAGGGGGAGGGGGAGTTCAGATGAAAGAGGGAGAGAGAGAGAGAGGAAAAGAGAAATGGAGGAAGAAGGAAAAGGGAGAGTGAGCAAGAAAGAAAGGGGGAGAGAAAAAAAGGAGAGAGAGAAGGAAGGAGTAAGAAGGAGGGAGGCAGAGATCGAGAGCGAGAGATCGAGAGATCGAGATCGAGAGCGAGAGCGAGAGCGATCGAGATCGAGATCGAGAGAGAGTGTCAGGAATCGGCGTTCTCCTCGCTTCCCACACAAAGCACTCCCTCTCCGCAAGGAGTCCCTGGACACACAAAATAATCCTGCCTTACCGGTCTCCACGGCTCCTCGCCCCTGCCGCCGTCGCGGGATCACTCCCCTCGGCGATTCCTCTGCTCAGCGCCGGGCGCGCCCACGCCCTCCTACACGCACGCCAGCCCCAGACGTTATGTGCATGCATTCTCAGTTTACAGAACACACGCCTAACAGAGCACTTTTAACCACTGCTTCTGCAGCGAGGCGTCGCCCCCAAGCATCACACAGTTCAAGGCAAATCAATGATTACACTCAGCTGGGCTGTAACACCTCTCTCCTATCAGGGAGGACTCCTTGCAGTCCTCCAGGCCTGCCTCCTTTTCCCATTGGCCTGCCCAGCTTTATTATGCCTGTGCTTCCCATCACTCGTCGCTCGACATAGTTCTGTATGGAAGCATTTGACTATTCTCTCAGTGACTCCTCAGGTATTGACGCGGATTGAACGACTACCCCCTCTGGCTCTCGACTTTGGCTCTACTTGGACTTCGTGACTTCTGGCATCCCTGACCTTGGCAACGGCAATAACTACTCCTTCTCTACTACCGGTACCAGCAAGTATTGTCTTCACTACTATACCTGGCCTGGCAACAATAACACCACACTCCGGACACGCTCCCTTTGCTGCGGGTGCATGTATCCCTACGTCCCACCTCAGCACAGGGGACGGGTCTGGTCTGCGGGCAGCACCGGCGTAACAGAGAGAAAGAAAAGAGGGGGGGAGGGAGAGGGGTAGAGAGAGGGGGGGAGGGAGAGGGGTAGAGAGAGGGAGAGGGAGAGGGGTAGAGAGAGGGAGAGGGAGAGGGGTAGAGAGAGGGAGAGGGGGAGAGGGAGGGAGAGGGGGAGGGGGGAGGGAGGGAGAGGGGGAGGGAGGGAGAGGGGGGAGGGAGGGAGAGGGGGTGAGGGGGAGGGAGAGAGGTTGGCAGAGAGAGAAAGAAAGAGGAAAGGTAGGAAGAAACAAAGAGGGAGAGGAGAGGAGGGAGTAATAGAGGGAGGGATAGAGAAAGAGGGGAGAGGCGAAAGAGAAGGTTAGAGAGAGGAAGGTGCATTTGTATACCTCCACAAACACTTGCTTTGCATATCTCAAATTAGCGTTTTTCCCAGGTATAGTAACTCAGATGTATTCTTTTTTGCTGACCTGTAATTTTCCATGTTTGTGGAGGAATATACGGTAAGTCACTTGGTAATTTATAAGAATAGGGGTTTCCTCTCCCCTACCAGCTTTGTGGATATGCCTTAGCTCAAGAAATATAACATCTGTTACAGATTTTGGTAATGTGGCTGTATGAGCCCTGAATTAACTGACATCTGTGGATCTGGCCTAAAGAAGATTAAAAATTAAGGGGCTCGAGACTTCCTGTGACGTCAAGAGGAATGGCTGCGTGAGAGACTTGCTCCAGGGCCCATCCAACGTATAACCAAGACATAGCATTTAAATAAGCAATTCCCCCCCCAAACCTTACAGCCCAACCCATAAGACCAGCTGGGCACAAGAGGGACCTTTTCCGGCGATTTGGAGAGGGGTTGCCAGCGCTCTGGGAGGCCTCCTGTGAGCCCCGACCCCCGGTGGAAAGTCTCCCCCTGACTCACGCAAAAAGTCAGAGGAAACGCCTGGAGGAGCGGTGCGGGAGGTAGGAGAGGCGGTGGGGCTGAAGCTCCGGGCATCCCACGGAGTCCGCACTAAGCTGCGGGGTACGGGGATCCCCCCTGTGCGCGCGGCCTTTGAAGTGCGCCCGTGGCGGCCTCCCGTGGCCCCGAGGGGAAGCCGGAGCAGCATCAGCATCTATCTGCTGCGGTCCCCGGTCCCCGCATGCCCTCCTCCCCCAGAATAAATTAAATAAATACCCATACCCCCATCAGGCGATCCCGGCAGGGGAGAATACCCCCTGGCTGCAGGAACTGCGAGTCCCACCACGTGGCAGCAGGGGAGGAAGCGGCCATCTTAAAGGAGCACTCCACTGAGACACCAGCTCCCCTTAAAGAGATATACTGCTGCTTGTCCCAACGACCAACTTCCAGCTGCTGCCTGAGCCTCGGGGTGCCACAACCCCCTACCTCCCCAGCAACATTGCATTGAGCCAAATAAATTAATAAATAACTACTCAGCAGCTCCAGAAACACCCCAGAAGTTCCGCAACACTCTCACACCTCCCCCCCCCCCTCAAATAAAAGGAAATAAAAATAATAAGAGGGGACTATCAGACTTTCGGAGATGTCCCCCAAAGAAGGCGCAATGCTGCCAAAGAACAATCGGACCCAAAACACGGTCACTAAGTTCTTTGCACCCGCGCAACGCCAGATGGAGAGCCGGCCGCCGAGACCCACGAGGGCGTCGCGGACCCCGACCACACCGGGACAAGTGCGGAGCAGACCCAATTTGAACTGCCTGAACATGGACTGCACAAAGACTTCTTTGAGGCCCTATTTAATAAAATCAGAAGGGGGTTCCAGGAAGATTTGGCTTCAGCCATAGAAGGCCTCAGATCCGACGTAGATAGCCTTACCGCACGCGCTGACACACTAGAAGCAAAAGGTAGAGGAGGTCTGCCACACTCAATCGACAACAGAGGACGAGGTGAACAGGCTTGGTAACCTCGTGAACGAGCTAAGGGACGCCCTCGACGACCAGGAAAATAGACAGAGGAGACAAAACATCCGCATCAGAAATGTGCCAGAAACAATCATGCCGGACGCCATACAAGCATACCTGAACAAGATTTTCCTGAAGCTGGTCCCGGATCTGCAGGAGCATGAGCTACTGATGGACCGCGCCCATCATGCCCTGGGTCCCAAATCCCCAGACCCCAACCGCCGCAGAGACATCATAGTCAAAATGCATACCTATACCGCAAAGGAGCGAATCATGGCGGCTAGCAGAGGGGTGGGTGACATCCAAATAGGAGAAGACACCCTGCAGATCTTTGCTGACCTGTCCGCTTTCACAATCAACAAACGCAAAGACATGAAACCCTTAACTACTATACTGAGGTCTCAAGGCATCCGCTATAGATGGGGATTCCCCTTCAAACTGGTGGTCCCCAGAAATGGACACTTTCTAACCATTGTGGACCCAGAGGATATCCAGTACTTCCTTAAGGCTCTCGGAATAACCTCTCCACAAACCCAACAGCCTCCCCCAAGAGCGGCCAACAAACCCGCCTGCTCTGAGACCCCCCGTGCTTCGGAACGGCTGGCGAGCCAGAAGCAACACTAGAGCCAACTAACCTCATCTCCTGCTATGGGCCGGGAGCACCAGCTCCCCACGAAACCTACCTACAGCCCATACTGCCACGACAGACCCGCCGAGGACCGACGAGGACTTGAGGAAGACCACCAGAGGAACCCCCCCCCCCCCGAAGAGAGGCCAAGTCCACCCATCTACCTGATGTTCCTGCTACCCCCAATCTCGGCAACTGGCGCTGTAGCACAGCATTCCCAGCGGAGAAACGCCAAGACAATCAGCGACAGACCTCCCAGCACACTGCCGTCTAGAACTCAGCCAAGACCCCCCTCCACTAACCCTCATTCCCCCCCACCACAACCCTTTCCTCCCCTCATTCCCCCCCCCGCCCCTTCCCCCACCCCGCCCTTTCCCCCTCCCCCAACCCTTTCCCCCTCCCCCCAACCCCCTCCCACCCTAGACCCACCCCCTCCTGAATCCCCCCCCTCCCCCTCCTCCCCTACCGACCCCCCCCCCTTTTTTCCTACCACCGTGTATGAAAATACCCCTCCCCTTCCCCCCTCCCCCTTTTCACCTCTTTTCCCCCCTTTCCACCCCTCCCTTCTCCCCCTCCCACCCTCCCCAATCAACAGTAAGGGTAACGCAGCCTTCAAACCCTTCCCCCCACCCCCTCCCTCCCCCCCCAGGCCAGCCGAAGTGATGAGTAGGAAAATGTAATGAAGGCATTAAAACAGACGCACCAGATTCCAGCTCACCCACCCAGCGTACACCTGCGTTGCTCCAAAGGCGCACAGCCTGATGAGGGCCCCCCAAGAACTGCTCCCCTCTGCACAGGACCAGCGTGCTAAGGGTTAACATGTGCTTGTTCTTTGTTGAATCGGCAACCCCACCCACTGGAATGTTAATGAGCCAAGGGGACAAAGAAAAGATCTTTTTGTTCACAGACGCACCAGATTCAACCTCACCCCCCCCAGCGTACATCTGCGTTGCTCCAAAGCGCACAGCCTTTGGCGCAGCCGAAGGGCAGCCAAAGGGCAGCCAAAGGGCGTGAGCCGTTTGCTGCCGTTTGCTGATGTTAGTTGATGTTAAAGTGATGTTGAAGCTGCTCTATTTCTATCTGAAACACATAAGCCCTTTATCCCCTGTACCCAATTTTCCAACTTTATCTGTCCATGAAATGTCTATGAATTACCTGTATAACCCTGTTCTTTTATCGTAACCATGTATTTTTTATAACTCTGTGCCCAGGACATACTTGAAATCGAGAGGTATCTCTCAAGGTATTACTTCCTGGTAAAACATTTTTATATATAAATAAATAAAATGAAAAAACAAACAAAAAAAAAAAACGCAGCCACAAGGCAAGGCAGCCACAAGGCAAGGCAGCCACAAGGCAAGGCAGCCACAAGGCAAGGCAGCCACAAGGCAAGGCAACCACCCCCCCTCCCACCCACCCACCCTCTGCCCCTCTCCCCCACCCCACCATCTCCCCCCCCCTACCCCTCCCCTAGAAATAAAATTAAAGAGTACTCTATGAGAGTTGAATATACTACTGAAATGTGACAAAGCAGTCAGAAAGCATAACCAACCCCCCTTCTTCCCCCCCCCCCCCCCACTCAAAGAGGCACAGGAATATGTCAACGATGAGTCCCATAGAAGGTATTTTGAGGATGTATACAACAATTGTGGGACTAGAAAGACGCTGAAATGTTTAGAGTAATAATCTGATTAGGCTATGCTACAAAACAACAACTGTGGAAAGAAATGCTTTACATGTTTGCACTCAGGTTTTTCTTCGTTTTTTTCTCTCCCTTTTCTCAACCCCTTCCCCCTACCCTCCCCCCTCGTCCCCTCTCCCCCGCTCTATATCCCTCTCCTCCCCAGTTAGTCCCATGCCTTCAGCCTACAAGACCCAAAGGCCACACTGCGCTGCAAATTTAGACGGGAGGCAGCTTTCCCCTCATTTTACTAGGTGTCTCCATTAAATACAGTATGTTCGAAGACACGGAGGGTGTCGGACCATATACCTGGTTCTCTCTCCCATTCCAGGCTTGGTGTCTTGGAAGGATCTCCAGGGGTGTTTGACCCCGCCACCTTTCTCACTGTCGTGGGAAAGGTTACTCTTTTTGGGCCTGACAAAGGCCGTATGTTCTTTTCTTCCCCTATATGTCCACCCTTCCCCCCCCCTCCAATCCGATGCCCAGAGACGTCCTATCCCTTCCCATCCACACCGATTAGGGACCTTCATCCTATGCCTGAAGAACAAGCTCTTGTCATGGGAAATCCAAGAGCATCAGAGCCTGGAGCTCTGGGAATACCCCCCATGGGACAATGTCTTCCATTAAATTAATCTCACTTAACGTCAAAGGACTCAATTCAGTAACAAAGAGGAAGCTAGTCCTTCAGGACCTAAAGAAATCAAAGGGAGACATTGTCCTCATCCAAGAGACTCACTTCAATTCCCCAACCCCACCCAACACATTCAAAAATGTATTCCCCCAGGCATATTTTGCATCCTCGCCAAGCAAAAAAAGAGGAGTAGCCATCCTTATACGGAATGGCGTCCCTTTTGTTCTATCCAAGTCACTCCCAGACCCCGATGGTCGGTTCCTGATACTACAGGGCACCCTGTCTGGCACCCCAATCACACTTGTAAACATCTACGCCCCCAATGACAACCAACTCCCTTTCCTAAGAACACTCCTCCAAACCTTAGAACAGCAATCTTTCTCATCTCTGATTATTGGAGGTGACTTTAACATGGTGGCCTCTCACGCACTAGACAAATCGAACCCCGCCCCCACCCTCCTCCCATCCTCTCCCACTCCATACACCATCCAATCCCAAAAGAAAGCTAAGAAATGTAGTGACATCATGGAGGAATACTCACTAGTGGATATATGGAGGGCTCAGCACCAGGGTCAGAGGGACTATACCTTCTTCTCCACCCCTCATCAGTCCTACTCGAGGATCGATTATTTTCTAGGTGCTAGCAACATCTTCCAGGCGTCCTCCCAGTCAATCATAGGCCCAATCACCTGGTCCGACCATGCACCAATTGAACTTACCCTATCCATACCCTTTGTGAAAAACACCCAATACAGATTGAAATTAAATGATTCCATGTTAAACTGCCCTGACACAGAAATGGTACTCCGCCAAAAGCTATCAATGTTCTTTCAAATTAATGCAGGTTCAGTCTCCGCCCCAGCCATGCTCTGGGAAGCCCATAAAGCCTCCATCAGAGGAGACCTGATTTCAATCGCATCACACAAAAACAAAATTAAACTTAAGCTCCAAAAAGAGATCTTAGACAAGATCACCAAGCTAGAACAGCAGCATATAACTACGGCATCTAAAAAAACACTTAAACAACTAAATCTAGCTAGATCTGCCCTCAAACAGACCCAACTCGAAGAAGTAGAGAAGGCACTAAGGTGGTCGAAGCAAAAATTCTTCGATAAAGGCAATAAAGCTGACAGGCTTCTAGCCTCAAAACTCAGGGGCACGAGAGTCAAATCTAAGATAGCCCGCAAACAGACACAAAACGGACAGACCACATACATAGGAAAAGAGATAGCACAGGAATTTGCAGACTTTTACTCTGACCTTTACAACCTTCACCCCCCAACCCAGGACCCGGTTAGCCTTAATACTATCTCACAATATCTAGAGCAATGCAACCTGCCCACCCTATCCCAGGAAGAGGTAGAGAAGTTAAATAAAAATGTCTCCCAAGTGGAACTATCTGAAGCCATTAAATCACTCAAATTAGCCAAAACTCCGGGCCCAGGTTGGTTCTCAAACTCTTATTATAAAATGTTCATGCCAATCCTCTCCCCATACCTATTAGATATGTACAAATCCTTCCTCCAAGGGGAACCAATCCCCGCTATGATTACAGTGGCAAATCTGGCTATAATCCACAAGGAGGGTAGAGACCCGCTCCTCTGCGGTAACTACAGGCCCATCTCCCTGTTAAATACCGATCTCAAAATCTACAGTAAGATCTTGGCAAACAGGCTAAATCCAATTCTCCCTAGACTCATACACATAGATCAAGTAGGTTTTGTGTCAGGAAGACAGGCCTCCGACAACACCCGCAAAATTGTGGATATAATAGACCACGTGCATCTCACCGGATCCAAAGCAATGATTCTGAGCCTCGACGCTGAAAAAGCGTTCGACAGAATCAAATGGTCTTTTTTAGACCAAATAATGCTGAGGCTCGGCTTTAGTGGCCCTTTCCTAGAGGGAGTGAGAGCCCTCTATCAAAACCCAACAGCATATGTCAAACTATCAGGCGGCTTCTCGGATCCAATAAAAATCAGGAACGGGACCAGAGAGGGCTGCCCACTTTCCCCCTTGTTATTTGCCCTAACCATTGAACCTCTAGCGGCCAAAATTAGAGCCGAAAAAAGTATCAAGGGGATCCAAATTGCGGACCGAGAGTACAAAATTTCCCTATTCGCGGACGATGTGATTCTGACCCTCGATTACCCCCTTTCCTCCCTTCCTAGCCTTCAAAGGCATCTGACTAAATTTGGGCAGGTCTCTGACTATAAGGTCAACATAGACAAATCGGAAGCCCTAAATATCTCCCTCCCACCCCAGACGTGGAAACTTATCCAAGCCCATTACAAATACAAGTGGAGCTCCACCTATATAAAATATCTGGGGATCAAAATTTCAAACTCGTATAACTCCCTTTATCAACACAATTAACCCCCCCCCCCTATTTGACAAGATTAAAAAAGACTTGGAAACGTGGAAAAAAACACCAAATTTCCTGGTTTGGAAGAATAGTGTCCGTAAAAATGAACGTCCTCCCACGGTTACTATATTTCTTCCAAACCCTCCCCATCGTAGTGCCACGCCCGGCTCTAAAGAACATCCAGTCACTAATACTCCAATTCATTTGGAACGATAAGAGACCTAGGGTTCCAAGGTCAGTGATGCTCTCCTCAAGAGCAGGAGGAGGCATGGGGGTCCCCGACTTAGTCAGATATTACCTCGCAGCACAATTGAAGCAGGCTGTAGTTTGGAATTGCGACCCAGCCTCATCCTGTTGGCTCGCAATAGAGTCACATTACGCACAGCCTCACTCCATCCAAGTGGCACTCTGGACCACAGGAGGGAGAGGGAGTGAGCCACAGATGTTCGGCCTCGGAGCAATGTGATGCACGTGGGACGCATGGCTCAAAAGCAAAGGGAAGTATGGTCTGCTAGCTTCTCCCTCCCAGCTCACCCCACTCTTTGGGAACCCCAACTTCCCGCCAGGGTGTTCCACAAGACAATTTGACCAATTCCAGGGTCACAATATTAGGATGGTTGCCGATCTACTGCAGAAGGGAGAGATTCTAACTTTTCAGGCATGAAAGAACAAATTCCAGACCCAAGACCTTCATCTATTTAAATATTTACAACTTAGGCACTTCCTACACTCACTGTCTCAAACCTCCAAATTCCCCCCGCTGACCCGATTTGAAACCCTATGTCTCAAAGACATATACCAGAGAGGCCTGATATCACAGATATACAAAAGCACGGAACCGACATCAGACCCCCCGAAACACCGCTATATGCAAAAATGGTCGGACGAACTAAGTCTCCCAATAGACCTGGAAGACTGGGAGGACATGTGGGAGCAAGCCCCTAAAACCTCAATTTGTACGACGATAAAAGAAAACATCTATAAAATTATATTCCAGTGGTACCTGACCCCGGCTAGGCTGAGCCAGGTCTACCCCGGCACACCGGACCTGTGCTGGAGGGGATGTGGTCAAAAGGGAGACATGGCCCACATTTGGTGGTCATGTCCGGAGATCCAGAAGTTCTGGACCAAGATCCAGACACTTATCTACGAGATCACTGGAATCCCTCTCCCCCTGAACCCTCTGACCATGGTACTGAGCAAACCCATTGACGACCTCCCCCCACCAATGTCCCGGCTGATCAGGGCCATGTTGACAGCGGCCAGATGCTCTATAGCGGCAGCCTGGAAACAGATTAAGGCCCCCTCGAGAACCACAGTAGTGAGAAGGGTTTATGAGGTCATGAGTATGGAGAAGCTTACGGCCATGCTCCAAAAGAAAATGCCCCAGTTCTGGAACACATGGGACCCCTGGATCGAGTGATAAACCCCCAAAATGTCAAAGCACCTAGGTCTTGCAGCCACCCCCAAACAATTGAAGAGCTACACCGGGACACCTCTGGGCAAGCCCACATACCCCCCTCCCCTCTTTCCCCCCCTCCCCTCTTTCCCCCCCTCCCCTCTTTCCCCCCCTCCCCTCTTTCCCCCCCCTCCCATGTTTGTCTCCTCCTCCCCCCCTCCTCCTCTTCCCCTTACTCTTTTTCCTACTGAAAACGGAAAACTGTTATTGGTCCTTCTCTGAAAATAATGTGCAGAAATGTTGTGGGCCCACGACACTACAGTATGTAAATGTATCTGTGACTGTGACCAATAAAAAAATTGTTACGGAAAAAAAAATGAAGGGGCTCAATGAGGTATATTCATTAAAGTGTTATAAACCCTATAGCTTTATAAGGTATATTCCCCTGCATGTCTTATAATGGATAATAATGGGAATGCCTATTGTACTCTAGTGAAAACATGCCAGTTCACTCCTGCACTCAAGACTTTCCAGTGGACTTTGCTAATTACAAACATTACTAGGTATGCAGTATGTATGGCTATATTTCCTATTGAAAGAAATCTTACCCAGACATATTCAATTGTTTAACAAATTGGCTTTACTTTGCTTTTTTACTCCAAACACACTTTCTTTTGTGTTGGAGACATATTAATGTAAAAACATTCTTAAGGATTCAATCCTGAGCATAATTAACACTATTAAAGGTGCTAATGCATTATTTTTAGGTAAGTAATGAGTGCTTTACTAACCCGTAACAAATACAGTAAATACTATGGAAGCCACCCACAAACAAAAGCTTGCGTAAATAACATAAAATGATTGAAAGTTGCTGGTTTGCGCTGCTGCGCAACAAGATGTTCTAAAGCATATTTTTGTTGTTTTTTTTTAGACCAAAGTGTGAGCTGTGCAACCCTCTGTGCCAACAGCTATTTAGTTCCATGAAAATGACCAAAAATAGGTACGTTTTATGCGGAATTAGAGACTTTCCCTCAACACAACAACTGAAAGCATAGTGTGACGACTCAGGAGATTCCTTCCTCTCCTTGTCCCTCTCTCCTATCTCCTGTTACCCTTTCAACCCCATCCCACTCCTCTCCATCTTCTACCTCTCTCCCTTTTGCGCAGCGCGTTCCCCGCAGGTCTCGCATATTCACGCACTCCCTTAGCCCCTGCTTTGATCCTCCCCGCTCCCCCGCGGTAGCTCCTTTACCTTCCCCTGTGGTGCCATCCGTCCCGTTGCCTCCTCCTCGCGTGGTGCCCACGGCGTTCCGCGTACCTGGTGACACGTCCGGTGCGTGCACCCCCTCAGCCCACGGAGGACGTGCGTACATGCTCCTCTCTGCCTTTGCAGGCCATCGCGCGGGCACAGGCCTCGCGCGCTTTCCCCTCCTCTTGGCTCCATCCCCCTCCTGTGGTCTTCCCCTGCTCCGTGCGGGCCGCACCTGTGTTGCAACCTGTGCGCGCGCGCATCCCCAGCTTACAGGGGGCATGCGCACAGACTCTTCTTATCAGGTTCCCCCTGTCTCCGCCTCCCAAGCTGTACAGGCCATTCCCCTGACTGCCCCTTCTGTCTCCTCCTCTTCTCTCCCTGACCTATCTCTAGCTTCTCCCACTTCTCTCTCTACTCCTCCCCTCTCTGTCATTGGTGCACCTTCCTTTATAATCCCTGTCTGTCCACTTCTTCCTCGCTCTGCATAGTTCCTGTTTCCCTGTGTGTACCTGACCTATGCTGTGCTCCCTCTGTGCTCCTGTGATTACCTGCTCCTGTGTTACTTTGGATTTCCCTGGCTTTGACCCCTGCTTACCCTGGACTACTCTGCTCTCTGGTATCCCTTTGAACCCTGCTACGCATACGACTCAGCTGACCTCTGGCTTTCTAGGACCTGGCTTGCCCTCTGACGACTCTACCCTCTGGAACCCTGAACATTGGCAAACGGACACGACTATTCTCATGGACATTCCCCAAGCGTTGCAAGTATACACTAACAACTCTTCCTACAGGCCCAGCAACGCTATACCACACTCCGGGCTTGCTCCCACTGCTGTGGGTGTGTGGTATCATACCGTTCCCACCTCAGTACTGGGTCTAGCTTGGTCTGCGGGCATACAGGCGTGACACATAGTACATATAGGATCCCTCCCCCCATCCTTGTTAATAAACTCACTGCAAAGATGATAAATCAAGTCTTCTCTTTTTTTTTTTTTTTTTTAACAGCAGCTATTCAAACTTACAGCACGATAAGTAGTAACCAGTTCCACAATTGATGAACATAACCACTGGCCGATGAAAGAAGTCTGCAGGGCCAATGCACACAGCAGTCCCCACAAGCTCTGTCGGTCCTGTAGTGTCAGTTAACGTGATGATGTATCTGTTTGTAATGCCTCTGTGTGATCTCAACGTATTTCTCAATGGATGCTTGGTCAAGGTCCTGTTTGGTGTTGGTGACCATGCATAGATCATGGCCAAAATTCTGAATTAGATTTTTGTATTCTCACACATTTTATAAGTGTGAACAACAGTACCCTGTATAAGCAAGTTCACAATGTCCGATATTCAAAGGCAGGGGAGTTCAATGGACAGATGGATTAACATTTATATTTTAAGTTGAATAAACACAACTTTCAGACTCTCTCAGGCTACAGAACGATATCACACATTTAATTGAAATAATACTTTCGGTCCATGAATTACTATCCTATTACACTGATCAAAGGAAGGTAAAGTAACAAATAATTGCTGATAATTAACCTAATTCCCTTTACGATGTGAATATCAAATAACGTAAACACTACAGGATTATCAGAATAATTAGCACTGAGATGCAAACCACAAAATCATGATAGGGTTTGAGAAAAGCTTTTTTTTTTCACCGTTTGATCTCCATTTCATTGTTTCAGATATGTTCCACACAATAAACAAAATTATGAATTTGCAACTCAAGGCTTTTTGGTTGGTTCTCCAAATCAAGACCACACAAACTCACCATTCTTTCAGATTTCACATTTCAGATACAATTTTCATGGTGTAAAGGTGCAAATCAATGATGAAAAACCTTCTTTCAGTATGTATATTACAGCACGCCTGGAGTGTTCAAGTATTAGAATGTTTAAATCAACATATACAAAGGTTTATATCTGACACAAAGAGCAACAGTACATATATATATATATATATATATATATATATATATATATATATATATATATATATATATATATATATATATGTCTAGTTAAACAATGAGTTTATTGTTGTGGGTATTATATGTAGCCATGCTGTGAAATGGTCTGCAGTTGTCTCCCCTGCTGGCAGTAAACCTGGTAAGTTACATGGATGCCAGCAGTAATCATGGAGGTTTGCCCTCACACCCTGGTGAGGTGCCTTATGTATGGATGGGAGTGGCTGCATACTCTGAGTCCATTATTAGTGACATCAGAGCTGTGACAGTTCCTGAAGTATATAAGGCACAGCACTGCCCAAATTTAGTGTTTTGCTGAATGGTTGCTGAATTGTTGGAGGGAGAGCAGTAGAGAGAGTTAAAGGAATAAGTCTGTGTTGAGACTTGGGAAATGAAGGGCCCACTAGTGCAGTAACTAGTGGCCCATTTCTACATCAAGCCTGACAAGGCCACACTGTGTCCAGGGACCTGGCACAGGGGTGATCTCCCTGCGGGGAGAGAGGATCCCACTCCATTGGGAGGGCGTACCTTTTCAAGGGACAGTACGGCGAGATGTGCGGCTGAGCTGATCGCTGCAAGGGGGCAGTTTGCTACATCAACAATAAAGACGCCCTGTTCAAAGACAACCCCACTGTGTGAGTGTGAAGTTACTCTCTAGTGGCAGTCATCACCAAGAAGGAGTTCCTCATCAGGACCCTCTCCCTGCGGACGCAGAGATCCTGATGAGGTGGAGGCGCTGCACGTGATATAGATAGGACTCGCACACACTACCTCAGCTGCCTGTCTGGATAGACAATCCCTGAATACCATCATGCGGGAGACTCAGGAGTCCTGTTGCCTACAGGTACACCACCAGACACGACCATGTAATGGGGGCTGGTTAGACCACACGGGCCAATATGAGATTGGGTGGGTCAGACTAGAGGGAATACATATATATTTGTTAAAAATGTGAAAATAAATACAATAAAGAGAGCAGTATCACACCAATGAAAACAAATACTATATACATATACTATACATTACTATACAAATACTATACATTAACAGTACCATACTATACTGTAGATTAATGCAAACATGACAATATATGTTGAACACAAAAATGTTGGGTGAATGTGTCAAAATTCAATTCGCTAATTATTTGAAGAGTTTGAGACAAAATTCAAATTATGGACAAATATTTGAATGCGGAGAGGTTGTAACAAAATTTGCGTGCATGTATACAATTCTGCCAGTGGCCACCATTAGCACATTAGCATTCAACCAAGCATTCGATTCTCCCAGAATATCCTGACCCTGAAATATGGGTGTGGAGGAGGAGGCCCTGGGCAAGAGCCTATTTTAATTAGTCCCAAATGATATATACAGTACAATATATATATATATATATATATATATATATATATATATATATATATATATATATATATATATATATATATATATATATATATAATCCAATGCACAGCCGGCACACCATATGCAAGTAAATAAGTTTTGGTGCTTATCCCATAAAGCAATAACAGACCATACGATACCGGTTGCAACACGACATCAAGGGACAGCACGCAGGTAAGTAAATCAAAAATGTTCTGTATTTGATAGAAGACACAAAAACCGACGTTTCGGTCCCCCAGTGGGACCTTTCTCAAGGTGGTGCAATTGGTTTTGTTGAATTGCACTGGGGTTTGGGGTATATATATGTATTGTGCACTGCATTCAATTGCACCACCTTGAGAAAGGTCCCACTGGGGGACCGAAACGTCGGTTTTTGTGTCTTCTATCAAATACAGAACATTTTTGATTTACTTACCTGCGTGCTGTCCCTTGATGTCGTGTTGCAACCGGTATCGTATGGTCTATATATATATATATATATATATATATATATAAATATATTTATTTATATATATGTTAACTTTGCACATCTATAGTTATCAGTGCTATTAAAAAAAAAAAGCGAAAATGGGACCACGCTAAAACAAAAATGTTGATTATATTTTGGCTCTAATTTGTTTCAAAATGTGTTAAAAATGTTAGTAGCTGTCAGACCTCTTTATCAGCACCTGGCAAGAATCTAGATCTGTCCTCATGGAAAATGTCCACCAAGTTGGAAACACAGGAAGAAACTACAACTCCCAGATACAGTACATTGCGACTTCGGACATTCCCACATCCTGGTTGAGCCCTATATATAGTTCAGGACGTTGCTCCCTCTTTGTGTTGCAACTCTGCTCCCAGCTAAAGTGCATTTTCCTGTTCCTGTCTCGTGTCCAGCTAAGCATATTGCATGCTTCTATGTGTATGACCTTGGATCTGTTCTGAACTGCGCCTAAGCCCTCAAGTTGTATTGCCTGCATCTCTGTGTATGACCTCGGATCTGTTCTGGACGTTGCTTTTGCCTAAACCCTCAAGTTATATTGCCTGCTTACCTGTGAATTACCTTGCATTGTCTTTGACTCTGCTCTGTCTAACTCCCCTTAACCAACAATTTTCCTTCCTGAACCTCTGTCTTCCCCAGCGTTCTCAGAGTAGCACATTTCTATGATTAGGAAGTGAAGCATTATTAATGTTTTTTCCCTCTAGAACAGATTTCACTATAATATTCCCATGTCATGTTTACAAAAGCAGCTTTTTACTTTTACCATCTGCGTCCTGTGATACTAAAATGTACATACTTCACTATACAGGCAGTCCTCGGTTATCCGACACAATGTGTTACTCAAAATGGCGTTGGATAGCGAAACGTAAAGCGAAACACGTTTTCCCATAGGAACACTGTTTAAATGAAAGGTTCCATTCCTGAAGGCATTTTTAACACTAAAATACACCAAATATTTTATGCAGGCAATAAGATTTGCAGTACACACATAAATTATATAGTGTATATACTGTATTATATATATATAATATAATATATCATATAGTATAATATAATATTATATAGTACAATATTATATATACACGCTCTTACGACGCTTTGCAACGTTGTTTGTGTGTGTATATATATATATATATGCATACACAACGTTGCAAAGTGTCGTAAGAGCGTTGGATAAGCCGTTTTGGCGTTGTAAAAATGAACATAGGTATGCATTGCATAGCGTTGGATAAGCCATTCGTTGTAAAGCGCATGCGTTGTAAAACGAGGACTGCCTGTATTGGCTATTTCGCTTGTTTCTAGGTTCCCCCCAGTCCCGGATATTCCTCATTGGACTTTTCATTACATTATATCCCTGCAGGTCTTTTATTCCTACATCTGTCTACATCAGTTTGCACCCTTTGTTTCTTTCTCCTTACATATTCATGGGTATTATGTGCAACCTACACATTGTGGCAGTATCTATTGTGTATCTGATTTAACATTTGCGCACTATATATATATATATATATATATATATATATATATATATGTATATATATATATATATATATATATATATATATATACAGTAACAGTCCAAAAAATCAGGTACTGACATTTGCTTAGTTACAGGTAGTAGTAGGGTATCAGCAAGGCAGCACATCTGATAGAGGAAATCAGGAAAGACTCTCCACGATCCAAAGATTAAATTTTCGGCTCCCAACTGAGCCTTTATCAAGCCCCCGTTGGGAGCCGAAATGTTGAGAAATTTTTATTTATTTATAAAAATATTTTACCAGGAAGTAATACATTGAGAGTTACCTCTCGTTTTCAAGTATGTCCTGGGCACAGAGTAAAACAAAATAATACATGGTTACAAATACAGTTACATAAATGAACAAGGTATACATTATATACAAGACATTGCATGCACAGTTAAAGAAAATATATATTATGAGCGTATGAAACAGTTACAGACCAGATTAAAGTGTGAGACAGCCTTAGATTTGAAAGAACTTAAGCTGGTGGTGGATATGAGATTAGGCAGGATTTCAGTAGGGCAGATGGAAAGCCTCTGTGCGTCCTTGCTCCCCAGAGCATGAGTTGAACGGGAGCTGCTGGCCCATACAGTGTTTGTTCTGAGAATGGCTGAACACCAGCTGAATACTCTCACTCCCCTCCGTGTGCAGCACTTCCTAGTGGATGACGTCACCGCTGGGAGTCGCCGATTTCGGCGCCGTTCAGTCTATCAGCTCGCGCAGTATAGTACTGGTTGAAAGGTAGAGCTGTCAGCAAGAATGTCCTACGCGTTTCGAAAACCGCAGTTTTCTTCATCAGGGACTGAGGAGCAAGGACGCACAGAGGCTTTCCATCTGCCCTACTGAAATCCTGCCGCAGAGCCATCAGCAATTCTACCCCTGTGAGGACATCTGTTCCAGTCATTTGAGGCGTTGGGTAACATATCCCGAAACTGCTTGTTTTAACTGCACTGATGTACGCACAATACTCACCTAATAATTTGTTCATGTTAATATAATTTTGTAATTGCACTATGAGCGTTGTGCGCTGTGTCTTTTTTGTATTTATCTGTTAGCTCCAGGGGGTTCCTGAGCCCCCCCTTCCATCACAGCTGCAGACGCTCTGATCAAGGTCACGTAATTAATCATTTAATTACTTTATCACTATATATCACGTTTATATATTAGCTGCGCACTTTAATCTTCTGTTCACAAAAGCCCCAGAACAGAGCCTTGCGGGACACCACAGGTGATATCCAGGGGGTTGGAGTTAGAGCCTGAGATGGACACATGTTGGGATCTTCCTGATAGGTAAGACTGAAACCAGTTTAAAGCATGTTTCCCTATTCCAGAGCTCTGGAGTTTGTTAAGCAGGATAACATGATCAACTGTGTCAAAAGCCTTTGCAAAATCTAGGAATACTGCACCAGTGAGTTGTCCCCGTTCCATTCCGCACTGGATTTCATTGCAAACTTTTAGCAGGGTAGTTACGGTGGAGTGTTTGGGACGAAACCCAGACTGGAATTGGCTAGGGAAATTTGTCTTGGTGTAGAAATCGCTTAATTGGGAGTGGACACATTTTTCCATAACTTTGGATAGAATTGGGAGAAGTGAGATTGGCCTGTAGTTTGAGACAGTGTTTTTGTCCCCACTTTTGAAGATTGGGACAACTCTGGCAGTTTTCCAGGTCTTAGGGATATGGCCTGCAGACAGGATAGAGTTGACTATGGACGCAATTGGTTTGGCAATGGCTGGGGCACCAAGTCGTAGGAACCTAGATTGTAGTAAGTCGGGTCCACATTGGCTGCTTAGTTTTAGTTTGAGGAGCGCTTGTGTAATCTCCTCTTCAGATACTGGGCTAAATTGAAAATTGTGGGCAGTGTTGGGAGGGGGTGGGACTATAGGGGTACTCCCAGGATGAGATTCAGGTTTGGGGTTTGTGCTGCGTTTCGCTATTAAGTTAGTGGCACACCCCACAAAGTAATCATTGAATGCATTTGCAATGTCAGTGGGGTTTGTCAGAGTAATATCCCCCTTAGTGATGTTACTTGGTTGTTGATGGTTAGGAGGCTGGAATATATTGTTGATAACCTTCCAGAAGTTAGCTGGGTTTGATGTATTTTGGTGGAGATTGTCAGAGTAATATTGTGCTTTTGCATACCTTGTTTGCCTTGTGCACACGTTCCGCAGGCATCTGTAGTGATTGAGATCCTTGGTAGTGCCAGTTACTTTGTAGCTTTTCCACAAGGCATCCCTGAACTGGTAGAGTGCTATAAGGTCAGGTGTAACCCATGGAAGGTGGGCCCCCCGTACCCTTATTTTGCGTAGTGGAGCATGGGTATCGCAGAGTTTTAAGAACTCGGATTGGAAATAGTCGAGCGCAGAGTCAGGGTCGGGAATTAAATCGATTCTGTGCCATGGGCAGTTGGTAAGGTCATCCAGAAACTGTTGTGGGTTAAAGTTTTTAAATGTTCTAGTGAGGAGAACTTTAGGGCTTGAATGGGGCGGTTTAATTTTCACAGTTGGATCTTGGAGTGCCTGTCCTGAGATATATATATATATATATATATATATATATATATATATATATATATATATATATATATATATATAAATATATATATAGTGGTAATATGACATGTTACTCAATGACAAGCCTATGAGGCAGTCTCACCAGTGCAAAGTGAACCAGCACTACATCTGTCAAATAAATATCCCTTCAGTCATAAATTGTAAGGATCGGGGAGTCACGCCGCCTCAGCGCTCTCCCCGCTTACCTTTATCCACGGTCGGTCCCGCTCCTCTCGCGCAATCTACCGCTCAACATGTGGGGCGCACGCACCCCGATCGAAGCTTTACGCTTCCTTCTCCAGCCCGTCTCTGGACTACGCCCACGCTGCGCCGTCAGCGCAGCGCATGATCAGCACGCGCAGGAGACGAACCTCTAGCAAATCACCTGGGTACCTCACCACACCTGCCCTGTGCAGCAGAGCGGCCAATGATGGTCACCACTGCTGACACATCACCACATCGCTTTCTTCCTATTGGATGTTCTCTCCTACTTATGCTCAGCTGTCCCACTGGCAAATTGGCCGAGCATAATTCAATGCTCCGTTGTGTTCATTGCTTCATAGCCTTTGCAGTCTTGTCTCCTTGTTCGCTGCTCTCTGTTATTGACTCGGCTTGTATTGGACTCCGCTTTTAAGTACTCCTGTCCTCGGCTATCTAAGACAATCCGCACCTCTCCAACCCGGACCTCAGCTAATAGTACCTGCAACGATCTGTACCCTCTCCGACCCAGACCCCGGCAAGTATATCGACTAGCCGTACCTTTCCAACCCTGATGCAGCTACCTCGAACAACCTACACTCCAGACGCTCCCAAGCGGCTGGTGTTTATATACATCCGCACCTCGGCCCCGCGGTCATGCCTTGTTTGTGGTGAGAACATCGGGACATAAATCTGATCATTAAGATAATTATGTATTCCTCAGTTACAGCACCTACGTGATATTATACTACAAATAGCATCAATGAAAATTAAACATCAAGTTTCATTTATATGCGCTAAAACCTCACTGCTTGTGGGAAAGAACTAGCGAAACAGGGATTCATCCTGTAAAAGACAGCCCCAGTCTATGATTAAGAGGCCAAGTATATGGGTTGGTGTTAACTTCCTGAGAGAGGCGTTTCAAACATCCTGTAGTCTGAGAGGATACGGCAGAAAAAGGGTTCGAAGAGCACACAAAGAAGCCCTGTAATCGCGTAAAACCCTTCTTTCATATTGGACAAAATTTAAGGTGCCGAAACTTTTCATTTATAAACTGTTTTAAAGGTTCTCTCTGGTAATTGCACTTCTTGTTGCACTTTAATAAAATGTCCAACATTAAAGAAGGTTTTACATGATTAGGTGCTCCTTGGTGTGCTCTTCTACCCCCTTTTCTGCAGAATCCATTAGGTTTATTTGCATGTTTCTTTGCATACTGATATTTCTGTACATTTTCACAGATCTACTCTATAAAAAGTAGTAGTATTTGCAAAAATTGTGAGCATACTGTACATTCAACAATACCCTAAAACGTATCCTGAGTGGCCCTGCCCTGTAATGAATATCCCGTCATTGCTATTTTAAACAATACCTTAGTTTCAACCAATTTACACAGCCTGACATTGAAATCTATATCTGACATATTTCTTACCAATTTAAAATGAAAAGAATGTGTCAAAGCCAGGATGGACCAAATATGATATTTTCATTGCTGGCCTTATATTTATTTTTTGCAAGAAAGAATATATTTAAACAATTTATTTTTTTACTTTGTCCAAATTTTAAGAATATAATTACTGCACAGGTTGAATTTGATGGACGTATGTCTTTTTTCAACCTCATCTACTATATAACTATGTAACTGTGAACATCATATTTGCCTCAATTTAACTTTTTGACAGGGATACAAAGATATATATTTGGAGCTACTGTTTCTGTGCTTGGAGGTACAGGTAAAACAGCTCAAAAACTGCTAGTGAGCTTTTCACATTTCTGCTTTCGTGCCATACATAATCATGTCATTCCTAGATTTGTCATTAAGTAGAACAGACCTGTCATTTTCTGTCCAGGCAAGATAATCACTTCTGGTTTCTATTATGCAAGTGAATGGACTTGTGACATTTTATTATGAAGAGGGATCTTGATGCTCTTGGTCTTACAGCTGAAGAACTGTTCTACTTCCTGTCATGAATAAGGGTCAAGAATTGACCATTGCTTAGGAATTATACTCTAAAACGTTGTGGTCAATTCATTAATTGGAAAAAAGAAACAAATTACACTGATTTACCCTGCAAACTACTAAGGTTAGAAAGTTAGAAGCTCATGGACCTTCAATTTGCACCCTATGGGTCAAATCCAACCACTGACGGGTCTTGCAGTTGCACTTGGACTGTCTGGCTAAGTTTATTTCATTGTAGTTGCTAAAGAAGAAAAGTGCAATTTTTCACACAAACTATAAAGCTAAAGCAATACAAATGTATGATACAGATGTAAATTGCTTACAAAATGTTGACGTACGGTAATATTTTCATTTGCTGTATGCTTTACGGTGGAGGGGTTTTGGCACTTTTTTACCCACCATAAATTGTGTGTTTTTTTTTTTTTTTTTTTTTAAAGCTTAGTTTAAGAGCATCTAAACTCTCTGACCACACCCATTTTTATAAATTAATTTAATTCAGTGTTCAGAAAGAAAGTGACTAAATGTAACCAATGTAAATGAGGATATATTGTTACTGGCATTACTAGCAGCTTGAACATTCTCTCCCTGGCCGGCCTATTTTTTTGACTGCAGCTCTACTTTGGAACCTTTTCCAGTTTGTTGATCAGTTTTAGTGTGGCAAGTGTCTCCTTTTATAAGAGATTTAGCACACATGGGGAAGAGGTGAGGAGCTTGTTCAGGTTGACGGGTACAGTAGCTTGCCCAGAAAGTATTTGAAGGCAAGACAGGAGAGATGAACTTTACGCCTAGACTCAAGTGATGACCAATCTAGTTCTTTTGTGCGTTTCGCAGTGGTGTGTGTTGTAGTTGCATTGGAGAACAAAACAGCATATTGAATTGTAGAGGGTATCAAGTTTGCTAAGGTGGGTTTGGGGTGCCGAGCTGTAAACTATGTCCCCATAGTCGATAATTGACATTAGCATCTGCTGTGTGATAGGTTTTCTGACTAGCAGACTTAGGGAGGATTTTTTCCTATAAAGTACATCTAGTTTGGCATAGGTTTTGGATGTCAGGGTATCAATGTTCATCCCAAACGTTAAATGGGAGTAAAACCATATGCCCAAGTATTTAAAACTAGTAACGGGAGTTAGTGTGATATTAGCGTTTGTTCTGATCTGAAGCTCAATCATTGGAAGCTTTAAAAATTTAGCTTTGGTCCCAAATACCATTGTTACAGTCTTGTCAGTGTTTAAAAACAGTTTGTTTTGGGAAATCCAATTTTCAAGTCTCAAAAAGTCTGATTGAAGTATGGGTTCAAGTTGGGAGAGGCGAGGGATGTGTTCATATAAGATTGTGTCATCTGCATACATGTGTATTGAAGCTCCCTTACAAGCTGTAGGATGATCATTGATTAACAAGAGTAGGGGCCCCAGAACAGAGCCTTGCGGGACTCCACCGGTGATATCCTTGCGGGACTCCACAGGTGAGTTAGAGCCTGAGATAGACACATGTTGGTATCTACCTGATAGGTAGGATTTAAACCAGTTGAAAGCATGCTTCCCTATTCCAGAGCACTGAAGTTTATTAAGCAAGATAACATGATCAACAGTATCAAAAGCCTTTGCAAAATCTTGGAATATTGCACCAGTGAGTTGTCCCAGTTCCATCCCACACAGGATTTAATTGCAAACTTTTAGCAGGGTAGTTACCGTGGAGTATTTGGGGCAAAAGCCAGATTGGAATTGGCTAGGGAAATTTGTCTTGGTATAGTAACCGCTTAATTGGGAGTGAACACATTTTTCCGTGAATTTGGATAGTATTGGGAGAAGAGAGATTGGCCTGTAGTTTGAGACAGTGTTTTTGTCCCCACTTTTCAAGATTGGGCAACTCTGACAGTTTTCCAGGTCTTAGGGATATGGCCTGCAGACAGAATAGAGTTGACTATGGAAGCAATTGGTTTGGCAATGGCTGGGGCACCACGTCTTAAGAACTTATATTGCAGTAAGTCAGGTCCACATTGGCTGCTAAATTTTAATTTGGGGAGCTCTGTGTTGGTGTGGCATGGTGTTGATGACACCATGTACCAATTATTGTGTAATTCTGATTTATTTTATGTAAATATTGTAATAATCTGGATATAAATGTAGTAAATTAAAGATATCTTATGATTGGTTTAAAAAAGTTATGACTTCTCCAAACAGTTGGTACTTCCGGCCAAGTATCGTTTAGTGGTATGAGGTCTCCCCATGACGATTATCACACTTAGGAGTTGATAAGACACTTGGACTAGTGAGGGATCAGTTCATTTGGCCTCACATGGCTAGAGATGTAGAAGACACTGTAAAAACTGTGGTAGATGTGTGTCAAGGAACTCTCCTTAAAAAAGGTGGCTCCTGTGATGAATAATCACCAGCAAGCAGCCCCTGGACATTGTGTCACAAAAAGAGGGAGTCTCTCCCTGACAAAGTTTGTCTAATCAAATGAAACACGTTGAATCCAGGAGGAGAGTGGAGGTTGTTACTACCCGGTCAGAGCAGAGAGATCCCCACGGTGCAGAGTTGCTGTTTCCAAGTGGCCGCAATAGGATGCAGCTCCAGCCCGGCACCGGTGTTCATCTGACCCACGTGAGAGGGGCGGGGAGATCTCTATTGTATTCTAATGTGCCCTGATTTATTGCACTAATTGTAAGTGCACATTTTGGAGGGGTTTAACTTATATTTCATTAAACTGCGTTCAGATAGTCTGCGCTATGGTCTCTCCCTCTCTTCTATTTTAAGTATACCACACAGCGCTCGATCCTAGATGTCATCCTAGACAAGATTGAATTCTATCCACACACCTGTATCTTAGAGTGTGACATGCCTGTTGTACTCATATTTATGTGAGTATAATGTTTGAAGATTCAAAGAGCGATCTTCTCATCTGGTATTAGCATTACTATGCTATATTTTTCTTTTTACTGTTTCTTTTTTTTATGTAACGGATCCTGCTCCCTCATCCTGTTCTACAACTACCTGGACCTGGTATGCATGGACTCATTGTCTTTGGAGCCCGATCATAGCACCACAAAAAATATTCTAGTAGTCACTAACCATTTCACTAGATATGCCCAGGCTTTTCCCACTAAAGATCAATGAGCTTCAACAGTTGTCAAAGTGTTATGGGAAAACTTTGTAGATTATGGGTTTCCTGCAAGACTTCACTCTGATAAAGGAAGAGATTTCAAAGTCTTCTTATAAAAGAATGAGTCTTTATGTGGGATAAGAAAACCTTTGACGACACCATATCACCTACAAGGTGACCCTCAACCGGAAAAGTTCAATAGGACACTGCTAAATATGTTGGCGACTTTAGTGACTTTACTGTAGATAATGAAACGTGGAGTCGGCCTATACCCAGCAAGCTCAAGGGTCAATTTCTGACAGAGAGACAGAGACTCAGCTAAGGACAAAATATAGTGCAGCACCCTCACTATTTCAGAGAGATTTCAAGTTTGGCACAACAGAGTTTCAAACAACTGTTCTTAGATTGTTATAATGAGATTTTAGATTAACACTATTAGCCATGCAGAATTTTAAGAATTACGATCTTGTGTAATTATACATCCTTTCAGGGTCGGATTGCAGGCACGGGGTATTCCTTCAGAAGTGGGTCTTTCTCCTGGAGCGTCACAGCATCCTGTGACATTGCATTGTCATGGTGACACATCGCCATGTGACGTCGGGTTGCCATGATACCACGACGCTGCAGGAGGAGATGCCGCTCTGAAGAAGTTAAGAGACACTTACAGAGGCCCCGTGCTCTCCTCAAGCAATCAGTTTAATTGCTGTGAGGAAGAGCGTGGGGCCTCTGTAATCAAGCCCCCATTACACTCCCCCATCTCGTCCCAAGGGCTGCCCATGGGAGGAGAGTCAGTACTACTGTCCCGGGACTGTAGGATGCACAGGGCCCGGCTGACGCTGGAAGTTGGGCATGACATCATCTGTGTCTGGCTGTTGGGCCCCAGCTCATCCCCACTGTAACTGTAGCAGGCCTCACTCTCCCCCATGCAACGGGCCTAGCCTCCAGTGCAGGCCGCGTCCCTGTGCTGGAAGTTAGGCCCAACTGATCAGCACGACACCGGAGGTACCCCTCTAAGGTTAAATGTGTGTGGGGGGGTGGTGTTTTGAATGGTGTGAGGGGGACTATTATGTGAATGGGGGAGGGTTATGTGAATGGGGGATGTGGGGGTTATTATATGAATTGTAGGAGATTGAGGTTACTATCTAACTATTTGGAGGGGGTCATGTGTATTAGGGGAAGAGGGTTACATGGGGGGAGAGGTTATTTGTATTGGGGGAGAGGTTATTTGTATTCAGGAGAGAGAGAGCGGTCGGGGCATGAGGGAGAGAGAGGTGCAGACATGAAAGAGAAATGTGGGCGTGGGGGCATGAGGAAGATAGGTGGGGGCGTGAGGGAGAGAGAGGTGGGAGCATGAGGGAGAGAAAGGTGAAAGTAAGATAGAGGGGGTCTGTAGGAGATGATTGCAGCGAGACATAGATTGGGGAAATAAATATTGGCTTTTATTTAGCCCATATCTTCCAAAAACAACACATCTTTAAGGCAGCATACACATAAACAAAACAGCCGATACCTTTGTAAGGACTAACTCACACTTCCCAGTCCCTATCTGCAGGATTGGGAGGATAGGCCTCTTATGAAACTCTGACCCAAAGTCCAAAGAGCTACCTGTTATCTGGAACTCTTTCCTTCAGTCTGGTCAGAAGTGGTGTTCATGGGGTGTAGCCTCTGGTGTGTTCCAGGGTCCACATCGTCCTGGAATTGAGGTTCTGGTTCCGAGGGATTCTTCTCTGACTGTACACATTTCCGTAGTGCTAGAAATCTCCTGCAGTTGAAGCAGGAGGCTTTCCTACCTGACTGGTGAGCCAGGTGGAGACTGGCTAATTGTCTGTAGCTGCAATTAACCAGCTCTCTGCTAGACTCATCAGCCAGGCTTTCTATTTGGAGCCCTATTTAGACATAGGTTAAGCTCCTGTCACAGGGTCTCACACGGCCTTTGGCACTGGGGGGAGCCAAGTGGAAACTATAGACCTGGGCTCCAGGAAAGCGGTCTGCGGCCCTGCTTCATTACACACAGACACACATAGAGACATCCTCCCCCCCACGCCTCCTCCTCCCCCCCCCCCACCACCACAATATTACCGTGGGGTGAGGAGGTCTCCTCAATGCTGCTCCAGCCCTGCGCCTGTCTGGGGACTCTGCAGCTCCCTTCTCCGGTTGGGCGGAAGTTGAATCCAACTTCCAGTGCCAACAGGTGACAGGAGAGTATTGCAGAAAGTGACCGCCGGGCTGCTGTATGGTGAAATGGGAAACTGGGAATCCTCTGGGTGCCACAGCGCGGTCCACAGCATCGGCCTACCTGGGCAACCCTGATCTCCCAATAGGGCAATCCTCCTCTGCATCAATGTAAACAATGTATTTGTATGTAACAATTACGTCTGCGCACTTTTAGCTCTTCATTAAGTACATACCCTATAAAATTAGAAGCAAGCTCTGCATCATGATGGAGGACTCCAGCAGCCAACATGCTTTGAAGAAAAGAAAGCACAAATTTAACAGAGAGTAAGTCAAAGAACTCAATACATACAGTACATCAGGCATGCCAAATACATTAACGCTCTTCTGCAGGGTCTTATTTTCCTAAAGAGTAAGCATGACTACCAACGCCTGAGGAAGAAAAAAGCAGCAATTGCAGCCATGGCTTCCATATAGAATGCTGAAAATGAGTTCTAATAGTGTACCTAAATAAGCACCCGTTGGTGCATAACTAAGGACATTGTGTTCTTAAATTAAGAAAAGCTGTTAATTCAATACAAGAAAGGAGTAATTTAATGTATTAATGACAGAGTTGAGTTAATTTAAATTAGTTGGGCATAGACCAGCCTCTGCTCTGCCTGTTGAGTCGTTAGATTAAAGTAGCTCATGTAAACAGTTATTTGTGCCCATTTTTATGAGGTGCAAAACACCATTGAGCGTTTGCACTATGAACTCTAAATCAACCATATCATACGGCAGGTGAATTAGGAAATGTTAAATGTTACTCTAGTTTTTACTAAAATGCCACCACATCTATCACTGTAAATACCATATCTGGTTCAGTTGGAATGCAAACATAAAACAGCTATTCTGATTGCTTGTTCATTTGCAGGGGAGGGGAGTTTGACCCCCACTTATTTTCATAACAGGGTGGGCATTAGTGAGTCGTTGAAGCTGAACCACGCTATTTCTAGCTCTAAGGACCCCCTATTTCTAAGATACTTATCAGGTACGGCATGTCAGTCCCTTTCGGAGAAGCAAAAGGGTGATTTAAATCTTGTGGATTTCCCAAGCTAATAAAAAGCTACTGTATCTCATCACGAGTTGTGGATGGTTTAAAACCCAGTGCAAACCCAAGAACGATGGTACCTTTACAGGAAAGTATCTTGGGAACTGTGAGTCTCCAGAGCTGCAGAAATAAAGCAATTCCGATTCTGGGAGGTCCCCCTACTTTCTATCCTGATAAATAAAGGGGGTACAAATGGTCAGATTGCTGCTTTGAAGCAGCAATACTACACCCCCCCTCTTTATATATATATATATATATATATATATATATATATATATATATATATATATATATATATATATATATATATATACACACAGTATCTATATATATCTATATATATACACATATATACACACACATACACACACATACACACACACACACATATATATATATATATATATATATATATATATATATATATAAATCAACTGTAAATATTCCTGTATATTCATTTGCATGTCTTAGACAGGTCTGCAACCCTGTCTTTCACCATTATCACCCAGCAAACAGCACTTCCACTGCAGCAAGGGATTCTGGGAAATGACATGCAAATGAGCACAAAGGGGCACTTTTTATCTCATGCTCACATTACATGAGCAACCCTTAGCCAATGCATGCTGCTTTAAACACAGCTTTTAAGCAAGGACTTGGGAGATGCAGTCAGTTAACCCACTCACAGACATGTTTCAACCTTGATGGGTATCACCAGTTTGAGGTTGGCTTGCTGACATTTGCTCAAATGAGATAAGAGTAGGTAATCACACCACTATTAAGGTTATGGTGGGTAAAAAAAGTGACTAAAACCCTCCACAGTAAAGCATAAAGCAACTGTAAATATTCCTGTATATTCATTTGCATGTCTTAGACAGGTCTGCAACCCTGTCTTTCACCATTATCACCCAGCAAACAGCACTTCCAATGCAGCAAGGGATTCTGGGAAATGACATGCAAATGCAATGAGCATGAGATTGGCTACACCTGGCCTAGGCCTTTAGAACGAAGCCATTTCCATCCAGCCCCCGAGCAAGGTGTCTGATTCGCTGTGTGCCTGGACTCTGTTTGTACTCTGCTTTGTCTATTGCCGGCCCCAACTCTCACCTGGAATTGGACTTCGCTTGTCTTCTGTCTGCCCTGAACTTGGACCGTGACCTCGGCTACGCTGCTGCACCCGGCCCTGACCTTGGACCATAATCCTGACTATGCTGCTCCATCCTTCTCTGAGCTCAGTTTGTGACCTGGATTATCCCCTCGATCAGGACTCAGCCTGAAGCCTGTGGTCAGTAGTCCCCACATCCTGCCTGGGTCAGCTGCCCTGGGGTCAGCTTCCTGGTCAAAGATGAGCACCATCACAAATAGTAAAAAATATCTTGACTTTGTTCAGACTGTTTTGATTGTGGAGAGTTTGCACATGTTCCTGGCTTCTAGGTTGTCTATTTTAATGTGCATCTTCCAAGTTGGTATATTATTTGACCTTGAAAAACACATCACCTAAAGTTAGGTAAGTTTTATTTAATTTCATGTTAGCCAGCCTTATTTACAAAATGATTACAATTGTGTATCTAATCACTGTTATGTTACTTGGTAGAATGTTTAAATCTTTTCAAATATATTAACAAGACAAAATACTAATTGGCTCATAATGCTGAGATGTAAGGACTTAGCACAAAGCCAGTCAAATCAGGCTGTGTGTACTGTAACCCCTACAGGCACGAGTTTTAACATAGTTGGCAAAGAGTGGGAACGCGGATCAATTCTGGCAGAAAAATAACAAAGCATAAAGAAAAGCAGGAAGACAAAAGGTCTGGGATTTAAATCAAACTTGGCATAGGCATTTTAAATGTATAGCTATGTACATCCTTTGTAAATTGTACAGAGATGTGATACTATGAATTCTTTATAAAGGCACTTTGTTATTTTGTTTCCCCCCCTTTATCCAATTCTAAGTGAAACACTACTCAGTATAACAATTAGTTTAGAGTCCTATGTGTAGAAATCAAAATAGGTTTTCAACTGACCTGCCAATATCAATAGAAATAAGGTTTTAGTTATTGATAGAACGGTAATCTGATGCACTTTTTCTTATTGAACATATGACTGAGGTTAGATTTTGGTTGAGGTTATCGGTCTTTTCTAAAGAAATAGTCTTGAAATATATTGCTAGTGAATATACAATTGAAATAATAGCCATTTCTAAAATGTACATGAAGCCTTTGCCGTCTCTTTGTCTATTCCAGGGGTGGCCATTCCAATCCTCAAGGGCCACCAACAGGTCAGGTTTTAAGGATATCCCCTGTTTCCACACAGGTGGCTCAATCAGTGGCTCAGTTATTGACTGAGCCACCTGTCTGGATGCAGGGATAGCCTTAAAACCTGACCTGTTGGTGGCCCTCGAGAACTGGAGTTGGCCAAAATCGGTCTATATGTTCCAATCTAAGAGATCACCGAGACATACTACTTCAAAATAACATGAATTGCCATGGTTCATGCAGCTGGTGAAATGGAGCAAGTGTTTGGAGATAGTGTTGGTCAGGGTCTAGTGCAGAGTATGGGAGAGGCTCATTTGGTAGTTTTAGTTGGTACCCATTAGGGGCCAATTTATTAAACTGCAAGAATGGAATTTTCAAATAATAAAGGGGCGATCCCACTAAAAAAAATCTTGCCATATTCATTTAAGACTTCTCATGTCTAAACTGTGCAGTATATATGTTTCTGCAAGCAATTATCTGTGTGCTTGTCACATCTGTGAGATATTCATAGCCATACATATTTGGTATATAAATGAGAAAATCTCGCAAAAGTAAGTATTCATGTGCTATTGAATAAAATACGAGATATGAATCTCAGACAGGCTAGAAAGATGCCTGGGCCTTTATACCTTTGGGTGCCCTATTAATGCAGCTATGTCATAGGGTCTGGCACTCCAGGGGCCCAGGATGTAGTACATCCTAAAGACCATGCTTATTTTTCCAGGGGAGATACAGGAGCGAACAACATGATCTGTCACTAAGTGGAATGATAGGGGTGCACTCTTCACCTTCTGTTTTGTCATCAATTAATGAGTAGTCACATGGTTGCAAGGTGGGGGATTGAGGAGGAGGAGGGGAGAGGGATTGGGTGGCCCCTCCGGTACTCAGAGTTAATAGCATCTTATCACACAAAAGGGATTAAGAGTGCAGTAATACATATGAACACATCCATAGAATGTACTGTATAGATAAAAGCTACCATAGGTGATAATATTTTAATATTAATATATTACCTCTCGGGGGGGGGGGAGAGGGGAGTTGATACAGTAGATAAGTTTAATTTGGAAAATGCTGCTAAGAACTTTAAGTTCATTGTGGGTCAAACAAACTATGAAAATTTCACATTATAGTAATTGTCTAATCTATTTTCACTAGGTTTTGTTTTATGTATGTATTTATTTATATAGCGCCATTAGGGTACATAGCGCTTCACAGTAGTAATACATGTGACAATCATATAAATAACACAAATTACAGATCATGGGAATAAGTGCTGCAGTCATAAAAGTAACATTTCGGAAGAGGAGTCCCTGCTCCGAGGAGCTTACAATCTAATTGGTGGGGAGAATGTACAAAGACAGTAGGAGGGAGTTCAGATAAGTGCGTCTGCAGGGGGCTATGCTTTATGTATTTTGTATAGTATTAGCCGCGGAGCTGCCCATGTGCTTCTTTAAGCAAGTTTTAGCTTCAATCATGTAGTTTTAACTAGTTCAACCCGTGTTTAGTTCAATTTGGTGACCATGCACCTGTCCGTGTGATCTCCCCAGCCTAAAATGTTAGAATTGGTTCAAATCTCAGAATTCTATTCCTTTTGTAACAAATCGTACAGATTAAGCAGATGGTATTGCTGCCGATAATGCAAGACATCACGTTTAAAAAAAAGACAAAATAAATCACGTTACATATTAAGTGCAGGAAGAAAATTACATGTGCCGTATTATTTGTTTCAACGGACCATCAAATATCACATTGGTTCAATGCTTCCTGTTAATGGGAGCAATAATGTCTGCTACATCTGTATACACAAATTAGTTATTCTTTAGCAATGTTTCTACATATATAATTCTTATTGAATATGGCAAGAACTCTAGATTTTTATAGGTATTAACACGCTTCCTTTAGCGGGATTGTTTTGCACTTGTCTTTTTACAGTTTAAGGAGTGGGCCTCCTTTCAAATATATGTCATTACAGATTGAGGATACATTTACAAACTTTCAGTAAAATCACTGATTCCTAAAACAATCAGATGTGCCAGCTGCTCTCTTCAAACCAGTCAGGGATTTGGACACACTTCTAACACGTAGTCCTCATCTGGATCACAGAGATAAACTACACTAGTATCTTACAGAATACATTAGTTCAGCTCCCACTAGCCTATCCTCAGTTTTAGAGTTAGCATTTGGCCTAGTTTCACAGGTCTAGGTTCTCAGATGTCAGGTAGAAAGATGTGGACAAGTTTGGCAGCACGTTGCAAACAATGCGAAAAAGGACGCTTGGTTTCGTGCAACAATTTTCGTAGGCATTTAATCATTGTCAACATTTGCAACATTGATCCAGACCCTTAGATAGGTCTTCTCTAGTCTGATATTTCTTTCTGTTAAAAGGTTGCTCTTTCAGTGCTTATACTCACCACACATAATTGCATTTTCTCACATACCCTGCAGCTTTAATTGAATGTACTGTTGCATTATTTTAGTTTTGTCAGAGCAGCTCTAGAGAGTATATATGGCAACCACTAGGATGACTGCTTTATTCTCGGGACATTACGATTCTGTCTTTGTATTTCAATGTTGATGATTGTTTTGAAGAGAAGACACACTGTAACTTGTCTGGCATGGCACATAGGATACATACTTCTTCCTAGGAAGCAGTGGAAGGCAGCAAGAAATAAAACCAGCAGGTGCCAAAATAGGACTCCAGGCAATGTAAACCATACCACTGGGATCACAAGAAACACGAGCAGCAGTGTAAAGTTTGTATTAAATCCACAGTGCAGGAAATGGCTGCTGGAATCTAACTATGTACGATATGGTTACTAAGCTCAGGATTCAAAATGTAAATGTGATGGAGAGAAAACAATTCCTATGCCACGGTGTAAAATGTCAACAAGATAAACAAACAAATATCAATTTGTATGTAGGATCTTGGATAAGTGACCAAACTGCACAAAGATCATTCTTTTAGACTATACACACAAAATGATACTATTAATTGCAAGATTGATGAAGTACTAGCACTGTCCGCGCACACGTGGTAAGTAATGCGAGTAAAACTGCAAGCAATACGAATTTCAGAAAAATGGATTTTACAGTAGTTTGTACAATTTAATAGTGATTAAGTACCGGTTTTAAATTGTAAGCTTTGAAATAATGTATAAGACTTCCAAAGGGGATTAATTGAATATAACATGGCACAGTGATGTGGTAGTGGAGACTAAAACAGTTTGGTTGAAATTTGAGAGTCAAACCCTTGGAAATATAAAAGAAAAATCAAACCATTTTCCTGGAGATTATTCATGAAGCATTGTACGACAGAAGGACATTGGTGAATTATATATAGATAAACTGTAGGGTACAATATTGCAGGGTATTACTAAATATATCTTTCAGAATGTTCATATGCAACGATCTAAAGGATGGTAATATCAAGGTATTTTATTATCCTGATCGATTTACATAAGTAGGCCGGGCATATTCATATGCTTGTTTTTGTGGGAAGGAACTTCTAAAAGCTTAAAACAATATACAGATAATGCCATCATTATTATGACCCTTTAAATGATTCATTAACGCTACAATTTTATTACCAAAAGAAAACAATAATAACACCTGCTTTCTCCTTAATGCATGCAATACTTACTGCATTATTTCTTGCGTTATTCTGCATTAACAGGGGTAATAATGGTGGCTACATTTGTAAGTGACTTGCTTTTAGTGTTGTACCAACAATTCTAGAAGTTAAGAAAAAAATGATTCTGTCTCATAACCACCATTTTTGAAGGAACATAATGATTGCCAATACTGGATAAGACCAAATGGGTCCATCAGGCAAGTACTGGTAGTTTGTGTGTCAGTGCAGCATAGAGCAGTATTCAAATATGTCCATCCTGCTACTGTAGTAGCCATTTTTGGACTTCCAATCCATAATCTATTAATGCGATATAGGGAAATATCTCCCTATAGAGTCTTGTCGGATGCACAACTCTGACTTGGGCTTCTCCCTCCTAACCACCATGTTTGACTCCAACTGTTCATGTGTTACTTGATTCAAGCTGTACAGCTGCAGCAAGGCTATTCATTCTTCATGTGCTCAAAGACCAAATCAAGTGCAGAAACATGTATCACCTACATGTAGTCTTTTAAGTTGAACAAAACGTGGGGTTGGAACTCAAAGTACTTACAGGAGAGAATACAAGGAATGATGTTGGATGTACAGTACTGAAGAGCAATAAGCAAAAGTTGCCATGGATGTATAGGTGCACATGCAGTATTAAGAGGCATGTGGCACAACACATCTAGGCTAGTTTGGTTGGATATGTGTAATGGATACCTAATCAACATCACATAATGCACTGGAATAATATTGATCATTTAACTTTTACCACTACCCACTGATGGATACTTGTTTTAAGAAAGAGGCAAACCAAGCGGTACTTAAACATATATATATATATTGTGACAAAAGTACCATTTTCCTATGTACCTGTTGCCCAGGGATCACCACTTTCACACAGCCTTCCAGATAGAGGAGACAGTCGTCTGACACAGGTGAAAAATAAATCTTTGACCTGTTTATTTTGCCAATAAATGTTACAGGAGATAACATGTATAAATCAAAACTAAACAAAAGTCCTTGCTCCACTGAGCATAAAACAGCTCTCAGTACAAACTTCTCTGAGAGTAAAAGTGGTCTGCCTTGCTCTGCTCACAGGCAGTTTTAACAGCTGCCTCTCTTAATCAGCAGCTGCAGCTATGTGAGACCAGGGAGAGCTAGAAGTCCCGGTCTGGACTCCACCTGGCAAATCTCCAAAACGTGGAGTGGAGCACTGGCCCACCCTACTCTCCAAGTGCTCCGCCCCAGGGATCCAATAGGAGGCGCAATAATCCACAGATTATACACTGCATCTCCCTGGGTCTTAATTATAGCAGAACTCCTGCAATAATTGAGGGGCAATATATACACCCTCCTCTACCATCCCCTTATATCCGTCACTATATATATATACACACACAGTATATATATACATATACATGCAACCTTTGATTACCTTTATTGAAAATGAATTACCTAAGCTGCCGATTGATCAGTTCTCCCTTGAACGATCAGCAAAGATCCTGCTTCCCAGGGTTCACTAAATGGCTGCCTTTCAGTTTCAATCAATCCTTCAGTCAGTGTAACTCAGCAGCTACAATGTATTCTTAAATTAGTAAGGTAACATTATCTATTGTTACAGATTACAGGTCAAACTGCTGGGAACATTGGCAACAAATGATCACAAAACAGAAAAGTGTTGCAAACATCTTGCACTGCTGTGAAAGTGTGCTAAAGCCTGCTACAGAAATAAAAGGATGCTCAGTATATTAAAAATGGCATTGAGTTGAATAAAAAAAATATATTATCTAATACTACACAATTGATTTATTTAAAAAACACGTAGGATATTGCATGCATTTCTCCTTTATGGACTATAATGTATTGTAACAATGAAATGCTTTTACATGCTAATATGAATCGTGTACATTAAACGCATGATCGTACTTATTTATCTTCACTTATTTGCAAATGTTTTTAAATGTGTATTATATACAGTACTTATGTTCCTATATAAGTCACTGTTTTATATTGTAGAGTAACTTAAAAATATTTCTCATTACGTATATATGTATATCTTTATTTTTATAGCACCATTAATGTACATAGTGCTTCACAGCAGTAATACACAACATAATAATATAAATACATGCTTCTTAATAATACATTAAATATCTTCCTTAGTGTTATATTGGTTTTTTTTTAAATATCCATAAAATACAAATCCTACAACATATAAAAAGTTTGTTTTGTGCATTAGTAATATACATCTCTATTCTTTTCTAGTTCATTAAAATTCCCTTTGCATAGTACGTGTGATTAAAGGCAAGGTTATAACCCTTTTTTTAAATGAAACTCCATAATGTTAAAATAAAGCCTTTGTACACTAGAGGAGCACTTCAAAATGAAATCTATATTACGATAATTAAGATGTCCTTTCTTCCTCCTCATTAGTGAGAGGGAAGCCTTCCTGAATGTGTGAAGTCTATGATGTTGCAAGTATAGGAGAGGCTGAAGTGTAGTGATACTCCTTATTAGACTCCCTGGCTTCTGATTCCTGTGGAACACCACACACTTTATCTATGTTAAACAGCATATGCAAACACAGGGTTGAGAATGGACAGTTTTGCAAAACATAAAACCTAGTAATGCGCCTACAGTAGATTTTAATAATACTCCCAGGCTATATTTTAAAAAAAAATGCCTTCAGGGTTCTAATTCAACCATGTGGAAAAATTTGGTACAGCAGGGCCCCAGTCATGCGGCGGGTTCCGTTCTAAGGACCCGCCGCAAAGCGAAAATTGCCAGAAAGCGGAACCGGCGTTTTTCGTTATGTGCGCATCCGCAGACCGGCAATGCGCCGTTCTATGCATGCGCAATATCGGCAAAAAAAAAAAACATTCTGCACATGCACGACCCGGACAGGCCTGTTCTGCGTATGCATAAATGGCGGCAACCTTCTCGGTACTGCCGTATTGTCGGATCGCCGAAAAGCGGGGCGCCGAGAAGCGGGGCCTTCCTGTATTTCTGAAAAAATGAGCAACTCTATGTAGTGACAAATTTAACTTAGGGCAATGATATGTTTAATATGTTGAATATCCCATTAGATAAGTTTTCAAGTCTTTAAAAACAAAGACTATTTAACAAATATTTAGTAAATTATTTTTCAAAGATTATCCTGGAAATGTTTTTATAAGCACAGTTTTACTTACTTTCTAGGTATATTCTCACTTGTATCCTGTTCCCTTTTCCTAACAGGTTCTTTAATACATGGGGGTAGCATCATTCAGATGCTATCATTGGTGTGGTTCAAACAAGCAACATGCCTGGATGCAATCCATTGAACATTAGCATCACTGTCTTTGTGGGACTGTGTATTTATTTGGAGACGACTTAATTTTCTCTGAAGTTTATTATGCAAAATTAAAAGTTGTATTTATGATTGGTTAGGTCATCTGTTTAGCAGAGATGCTGCCATTCTAATAACATATTATGTAATGCACTATTTTCTAAGTCTCATTAAGTCAATGAAAGGAAAAGGCATTGGTAATAAAGGGTTTAGTTTTAACGTCAATGGACAAAAATGTGATCTAAGACCCAATTCAGAAGTCCATTGGCATTTATGAATTTAAATTCAGAGATAATTAACATGGTTAAACATGACAAAGCAGCACTGAAAACTAGGGAAGGATTTTTACATCTACTGAAAGCTATGAAGTGGTATTATTTCAAGATGTACAGTATATGTACCTCTCTACATAGACTGTACATTGCATACATTTTTTTACACACAATTGTGCCCAAAATGTACAGAACTTTTTCAAAATCTTCCTTCGGTTTAAAAATAATAATGTAATAATTATTCAGCAATAACAACAGCCTCCTAATTTTAATAGTAATGTCTGTATAGTTAGTGCATAATGTTATTTTCAGTATTTACATCTTAGTATTTTAAAGAGGGTGTATTTTGAGGGGGGCATGTTTAACACAATCATTTGGTAGTTTGTGTAATGATTTATAGCCCACTGCTGATCTTTTTTATTACAAGAAATGTTACAAAATAACCAACACGTGCAGAACTCTTAAAGCAGCAGTTCAAGCAATATTCTGCATGTGTGTTTTCTTAATAAATCAGTTTTGTACTATGAGAAAATACTTGTAGCATTTAAAAAAAAAAAATGAATGTTTTTAATAATGTATGAAGCATATCCAAAGTGACAGCCCCCTTCCCCTTCTGATAGGCTCCGGCTCTTGAGCCCCGCCCACTCCAGCAGTGAACCAATTGTATCTAGTAAATGCCCAGTCAATCATATTCTAGAAACTACATTGCCCAGAATGCTGTGCAAGAACTGAATTAAATAACCCGGAGCAAGCGATCGTTTACAGGAGAAAAGATTTATCTGCAGCTTAGCTAATCACTTGTCAGTGTGCAGATTGTATTGGTGCACATATTGAATGGGAAAAAAATATTTAAAAAAAACAGCAGCTTGAACTGCATCTTAAATATACCAAGTATTAGTTTTGTGTGGTGTGTGATGTCGTGCCAGCTTCCTGCTAGTATGTTCTTCATGACACAGGGTTTATTTGTTTCAAGAGTGTCCGAGGAATGGCTGGAGGCTGTCGTGGGGGATAAGCAGCGGTTACAAATTTCTTTTAGATCAATATCATTGTTTTAAAGGGGTCGATTCACAAAGCAGTGATAAAATCAGTGCTTTTGTGTATGACCGTGCATTTTTTTATCGCGCTATAAGACATGAAGCCAAAAGCACTAAGAAATGAAAGCCATTTTTTGAAGTCCGATTAAAAAAAATGCACTATCATGCAACCTATTTTTTATATCAGTGCTATCGTACTATAAATTCTATAGCGCGATAGCTGCTAGAAAAAATGCAGCCTGTTAGAGCTGCATGGAGATGCTGCGTCTCCATGCATGGCTCTTACAGGTGATTGTGCAGTAAAAACCTTGATTTTGATAATAGGGGTCTCCTGAGCTGAACAGCATTGGTTTCAGCCTCGGTGACCCCCTACTTACCTAGATACAGGCCCCGGTATGGGGTGCCGGTATCCCCTGTGCTTTTAAATCTCCCACGTCACGTGACCATGGGATTTAAATCCTGATTAATTGTTTTGGTAGTTATTGCTTTTCTTTCTTAAATTGGTTGGTTGGTGATTTTATTTATTTAATTGTTTGGCTAATGCTTTCATTTCTTGAATTGGGGTGTTTAGGTGCTTGTGTATATCTTTTATTATTGTGTATTTTTGGCCTTCATGCTTTTTTATTAGGGTGACCATTGACTGCAATAGTGGCTTATGTCAATCAATGGGTAGAGGGTGGGTATAGTGGGCCCGGAGTGGGTGGTTAGGCCTCCCGGCTGCGTAGCGGGGGAGGGTGGGTTAACCCCTTAATTAATATAGTGGTTATTAACTGTTAAGGGGTTGGTGGCATTAGATTGTATTTAGTCTTGTATTATTTCTGGCAACAGAGAACATGGACCTGGAGTATGCTGATGAGGACGCCCTTCAAGATGGCAGGGGTAAGTAGAAAGTTTTATTTACTTTATTTATGCTGGCTGGCTAATGTTTGATTTTATAATGGGCAAATTAGCTATTATCCATATCGAATACTGTATGTGTTGGTAGGGTGGGGAGTTGGGTGTATTAATTTCAATGTATTGCAAAAAAAAATTGGGCCACAGAATTGGTACCGCAGGCCAGCGGGGACCTCAGATACCCGCAGGGACCACCTGAGGGGCCACAGAGACCACCCAAGGGCACCAAGACACCCACAGGGACAACCTGAGGACCCCTGGACACCCAGTGGGACCACCCGAGGGCCCACAGATACCAGCGGGGACCACCTGAGGACCCATGGACACACACAGGGACCACCCGAGGGCACATAAACACCCGCAAGGACCACCTGAGGACCCCAGGACACCGAAGGGAACCATTTGAGGGCCCACAGACAGCCGTGGGGACAACCTGATGAACCCCAGACAACCGCGGGAACAACCTGAGGACCCCCAGACACCCACGGCCTCTGGTATCAATCATGTGGGGCTAGAATATTAGTGTTTTTGTGTTTTTAATGTTTATTGCGGGTAGCAGCTGTTTTAATATAAATTTTAATACTAGTGTATGAGCAGGGGGTCTCCGGAGCAGAAATGCATTGATTTGAGGTCCAGGGACCCCGTGCTTTCTGAGACAGACCCCATCATGGGTTGCCAGTATCTCCTATGCATTTAAATCTCCCGCGTCACGTGACCGTGGGAATAAAATACATAGGAGATACCGGCACCCCATAACAGGGCCTGTATTTCGGGAAGCAAGGGGTCCCCGGACCTGAAATCCACACGGTTCTGCTCCAGAGACATCATGCTCAGCTACACTAGTAATACAATTTATATAATAAAATATTAATTTGGGGCAAGATTTGCACAGGGAGAGGTGCAGTTAAAGAAATTGCCGTGTGAGCCCTTTTCAGAGACGCGATCACGCCACCGGCTACTCGCCCATTTTAGGAATTTTGCCATCACAGGTAATCGAGGTTTTCTGAATACCGTGAAAGAAACACTCAAAAACAGGCGATTTAAATGGCCCGGCTATTTTTTTTGTGAACGCTTATAGCATGGTCCCATAATTCATCAAAGATTTTCACAGCAACACTTGAAAAAATTGTTCAAGACATTAGATTGGGAAGAAAAAGGGCTCAAAATTAACTTTGAATATTTGAGTCACCTACGATTTTCATGTGCCATTGCTATTTTTGCCACATTTCCATAAAACCTCCAGCAACAAATTGGACAAATTGCTGAAGCAAGTAGTAACGTGGGACTCCATATGAATCTCAGCAAGACCAAAGTGATATTCAACAAATGTGTCAAGTCTGCAAAGATCAAAATAAAGGGAATAGAGCTAGAAGTTGAAGAAAATTTCTACCCTGGCCAGCAAATAACAATGGATGGGAACCTTTTGAATGAAATCAAATAGAGTGCATTTGAAAGAAAAAGACAAAATTTCAAGGGAAACGTTCACTGTTCCTCAAGTGAAATGTTTTCAACCATTGTATTGTGCCCGTGCTCACATAGGGATGTGAAACCTGGACCCTAAATGCATAGATAATTAAAAGAAACTTCAGACAATGCAAAGAAGTATGGAGAGATGTATGGTCGGTATTACCCAAAGAGATAGAAAAAATAATGATTGGGTTGGAAACAAAAAAAGTCTGTGACATCACAATGGTGAAGAAATTAAAATGCTGCGATAATAACACAAGAAGATTTTTGGACACAGATGGTGCTTGACTGGATTCCAAGGGAGATTAAAAGACCAAGACAACGACCAAAAGAAAGATGGGATGATGAAATAAGAACATTTGTTGGAGCAATGTAGAGAAGAGAGGCTTGCCATTGCAGTAGTACCTGGAAAATCCTTTGTGAGGCCATTCAACAGTGGATCAACAAGGTGTCAAGGTTCAAATGAGAATCCATGGGGAGTCTGTAATACCAGATCACAAGAGGTTAGTGTACAAAATAAAGCGAATTGGATTCAGTAAAAAATATTTGCACCTGTATTGAAAACTGGTTGAAGGATAGACAACAGAGATTTGTCATAAATGGAAAATTTTCAGGTTGGCTAAAGTTGTAAGTGGAGTACCTAAAGGATCAGTGCTGGGACCCTGCTTTTTAACTTATTTATTAGTGACCTTGAGGTTGACATTTAAAGCAAAGTCTCCATCTTTGCTGATGACACTAAATTGTGTAAGGTACTGTAGTAGAATCAGAGCATGATGTAATTTTTCTCCAGAAGGACTTGGATGGATTGGAAAATTGGGCAGGTAAATGGAAGAGGAGGTTTAATATAGATACATGTATAGTTATGCCTTTGGGAAACAAGAATAATTAGGCAACTTACAAATTAAATGGGGATAAATTCGGAAAATCCTTGATGGAGAAGAATCTAGGAGTGTTTGTAGTGAGCAGCCATAGCAATAGTGCCCAAAGTCATTCAGTATCTGCAAAGGCAAACACGATCTTACCTTGCATTAACCGGGCAATGGATGAAAAGGGAAGTAAGCCTAATTATGCCCATCTTTAAAGCATTAGTAAGACCATACCATGAATATGGAGTACAGTTTTGGGCACCACCCCATTAAAAAGACATTATGGAACTAGAAAAACTGCAGAGAAGAGCCACCAAATTAATAAAGGGGGTGAATAATCCAATTTACACAACTCTGGAATGCCTTTCCTCTCAATATCCGACTAGCACCCCCTCTATCAACCTTTAAGACCCACCTTCAAACACACAGGAAGCATATGAGTAGCTCCATGGCTGATAATGAACACCTCATACATTACCCTTGGCCCCTTGCAGATGCACTTACCAGAACGCCCTCCTACTGTCTCTGTAAGTTCTTCTTAACAAATTAGATTGTAAGCTCTTCTGAGCAGGGACTCCTTTTCCTAAATGTTACTTTTATGTCTGAAGCACTTCGCCCCTTTGTGTGTTATTTATATTATTTATTATTTATATGATTGTCACGTATATTATTGCTGTGAAGCGCTATGTACATTAATGGCGCTATATACTGTAAATAAAGACATACATACATACATTTATAAGGAGAGGCTAGCTAAATCAGATTTTTTTACATTAGAAAAGAGGTGTCTAAGAGGGGATATGATAAGTGATAAATATATACAAATATATTCGGGGACAATACAAGGAGCTTTCAAAAGAACTATTGATCAAAAAGGCAGTACAAATGACAGTCATACCTTAAGGTTGGAGGAAAGGAGATTACTAGCAACAAAGGTAAGTGTTCTTTACAATAAGGGCACTTTAAATGTGGAATTCATTGCCCATGGAGACTAATGGCAGATATAATAGATATCTTCATAAAAAGGTTGGACATATTTATAGAAAAGGTATACCTGTATACAGGGATATACCAAATAAATAAACATAGGAAGGATGTTGATCCAGGGAATAATCTGATGGACAATTTTTGGAGTCAGGAAGGAATTTATTTCCCTGCTTATGATAAATCAGATGATAATTCACTGACTGGGGTTTTTTGTTTGCCTTCCTCTGGATCAGTATACTATAAATACAAATATAGGATAAAAGTATCTGTCGTCTAAATTTAGCAACGGTTGAACTTTATAGACGTATGTCTTTTTTCAACCTCATCTACTAGGTACAGTAACTATGTAACTCGCGTAGTTAGGTTGATACATCACAAATACATTGTATTGTGTTAATGTATCCTCTATTTTACAGCGCTTTGGTGGTCTTTTCTCATTCTTTTTAATTGTATATGTATTAAAAGTTACTTTGTCCAAGTCCTTATACATCTATGGGGTATTTTACCCACTTGGATTGCCTTTTCTCTCTCTCTCTTTATATTCTAATAGAGATTAAATAAAATACATGTTTTTTGACACACGCACGAAAACAAGGTGAAGCACAGCAAATAAAGCAGATGCAGAGAGAAAGTAAAAAAACAAAGTGATCTAGTGACTTGAGCTAGTATCTTAGAAAGGATGAAGTCAGTGGGCCATATTTACTAAGCAGTGTTCTGCCATAAGCCACCTTTAGTGCTGGAATACATTACAGCCTATTCAAATAAATGGACCATAACGTGTCTTCCTGTGCCAGAAAGTCTATCATGGCACAAAACTGCTTATTAGTTATGCTTCTCTATCGCTATAGAGGGTACAGTGTTTTGTACAGGTATGAGCACTCAATGAGAAGTGTTCAAAACTAAGTATACTGTGACAGTGGGGTTCGCCATCATCAGGTTTTGCTCACACTTCTAGAGCTGCTAGATTCTCGTCTCAAGCCAGGAAAGTGCACACAGGTCTGAGTAGATCATAGATTGTGCAATTGGTCTCAGCTATCAAAGTTTAGGGTCCACCTAAATAAGTTGACAAATCATTACAGTCTTGTCGAAGTTCCAAAATTCTGTCTGGCTAGAAGCTCAGCAATCGAAAGCTTTCTTAACATGGCCTTAAAGTCAGT
The DNA here is from genome assembly GCF_040206685.1 of Ascaphus truei. Classification (NCBI taxonomy): domain Eukaryota; kingdom Metazoa; phylum Chordata; class Amphibia; order Anura; family Ascaphidae; genus Ascaphus; species Ascaphus truei. The sequence goes on from NC_134492.1 coordinate 33,198,004, forward strand.
ATCATTTTCCAAAAGTTACCTGTTCCTTCGAGTAGTGGTGCAGCCCACATAAGGGCATAACAGGCAGGTTACGGAGGGTGACCCCAATATTAGCTTGATCAGCCAGAATAAGGGTCTGACGAAAATGATAATGGATTTTGCCCTGGTTAAGAAAACTTGACATTTGTCCCGTTTCCCATCAAAGCGGTCAGGCAGGGGTAAGGTCAGGACTTGAATAACGGGGCGAGTCATCGGCCCTACTTGAGTGACTGTGTTTGTAAGGCAAGGAGGTAGTCTGAAGTATGGCTTTCTCCACCCGTAAGGTGGCGTCTTCACCCTGCATTGCGGATCTCCTACGTGTCATTCTCAGTTCACAAACTGTCAAGGTTCAAAGGAGAATCCACGGGGAGAGACCGTAATACCAGATCAATGGGGATGCTCGTTGGTAGCTGAAATTAGGAATCAATATCGGCAGTGCGATGTAGGCAGAGATTTCAGGAAGCAGCAGGCAGATGGAGTAGTCAGATGATCCAAGGTCAGGGCAGGTGGTAAAAAGAAGAGTAGTCAATCAAGGCAAAGGTCAGAGCATAGAGCAATAGGAAAATCCAGAATAGATAGAAGGCTTTTGCAGGTGCCAGCAGCAAGTCTTGGAGTTTCCAAGGAGCAGTGAAACAGAGAATCTGTCGCTAGGGTAGCAAGCTTGTGGTGAAGCACTGGAGGACTGGACTGTTCCCTTTTTATAGGCATGGGTAGTCAGAATAGCTGTCTACTGGGGGCCTGAATAGAATGACACAGTCACTGCGTGCGTGTCCTTACACAAAGGCAGATGATGATATATAACCCCCTGAGTGCCAGTGATAGTAGAGTACCCATTGATTCTATTCCTCCCAAAACACTCATCTATACATGTGCAGACAAACCTATGAACATACAAAAAACAACATAAAGGCGCTCTTCAAAGCAAATATCTAAGTAATAGCGTTAAATGTGATAACATTAAATGCATACAAAACATGATACACGTGAGATAGTGAAACATAAATAAGAGCAAAAACGCTACTCAAAACTCAAAAATGAACCGTCCTCAAAGTTCTTATAATTAATTTTTTCGTAATGTGGGGAGCGCAGAATCAAACCGAAAATATAAGATATAGAAAACAAAGTGCAATATGTCTAAAATTCAGATCAGATACAAACTCTGAAATTGCTTTTATGATGCCAAAATTCACATTGCCCCAGTATTAAAAAGTCAGTGTGTATCATATAAACAGGGCTAAGGAATCTTCCAGGGATATCTCCATCTCCTTCCAATTCCCTTTTAGCTGTGTTGAGGTATAGCTGGTAAATGGGACAGCAAAGTAGCACTCTCAAAGAAAGAAGGACACACAATAGTGCAAATGTTTTTCCAAATGTATGCATAAAAGAAAAAAAAGGTATAAAAATGTACACTCACATTTAAAAAAACCTTTAAAAACAAATAAATAAGGTAGATAGTGGACAGCAGCTTTAGCAGTGTTAGCAAAATGAGCTGCTGGTAGTATCATTGTCACAGCATATTTTTGAGTTTCTCACTTTTTAAAACCAGTGCGAGAATTCCATGGCTCAGATTTTATACAGGTTAGCCCATCTCTACTTGCAACATTGTGATTGCAATTTGCTAGACGTACCTACATTCAGCACAGGGAATGTGAAATATGCTGTGCATTTTGTATGTTTAAATAAATGTAGAAGAACTTATATTGATGTTTGCCAAATATATGACTAAATATAGCAAATATAATAAACTGTTATTTAACTATTATCATTTTCATCTAGTCTTCGTAGTCTCTTCCTTCCTTATTTCAGGGTATGATTGGGAGTAATGTCAAATTATTTGAAGATAATGTACAGATGTTCAGTAACCAACTAAACTTTCCCCGCTGACTGGTAACACGACCATGGTATCCCCGGCAGTTAGTATTAATGCTGCTGGTGGTCCGATCCAGAAACATGGAATCGTTCTCTCACCTTCCCCCACCGCACCCAAAGTTACACAGGGCATTCCACTTTTTTGTTGTTGCTGGAGCTCAGTGGAATGTACAGTAAGTTTGCCTACTATTGTAGCATTATCGTGAAATAACATGATGCTAAGGCAACCACGAACAGCTTTAGTACCACCATTATTTGTGTATATAATTATGTTAGCGGTTTCAGTGTATCGTAAGGGTAAATAACATCGAGACAAAAGTTGATCCCTAAGTACGGAGCCACAGAAGGCCCCCACCTATCCTCTTGCCCTGTTTTTATTTTATGTTTCTTTATTTCACTTGTTAAATGTATATCAAAAGGTAATTCTTCTATTGGATTAAAAGAAGATTTAAGACACTTACGTGTATATCTGATTTGGTATACAATTGCTAACAATATAGCAGGAGGTACTAATTGATCATATGATTTAGCTTTCCTTTCTGTCTAGCTATTTCAGCGTTGATATGTGTAGACAACACATCTTAGAACGTATTTATGGTCAATGAACTATTCTAGGTTTTAGTGCAACACTAGGTGAGGTCTTTCTGTGAATCCCGTCTTGGGGGTCAGATTTTGTCTTCAACTCTTTCCCCCATATGCACCTACCTACAGTATTACACTCAAATATCGAGATTCAGGTTGAGCGGTGGGTCACTTTGTGGTTGTATCATTAAATAACGTCCAGTCCTGTTTTAGGTAATTTTGCGTTATTGTCCCTGATTTAACAGAGGTATGTGAATCTAGGCCTAAGAGGGTCATTTATCAAAGTCTCCCAGCTGCAAAAGGAGCCAAAAATACTGCACCTCATTTATTAACGCAGAAAATGTCAATGGTACAATTGACAAATCTGGTAACGTTTTTTGGCCCTACTTTTACAGCGGGTATACTGAGAAATAGCCTAAATTCTTTGGCGCTTTTTATTGACAAATAGGAGAAAGCTGTGCATTGTGTTACTTCTTTTATGGAAGCAATCTGCAATGGTATCAGAGCCCAAAATGTTTATGCTGGCGTCGTGTCGGAAAGATTGCAACTCGTGTGTTGATTTTGCCATTTTCTCCTTATTTTTGCTATTTTGCAAGAGTTCACATTACTTGCAAATGAGCAAAAGTGTTATATTTTCACCAGATTAACATAAAATTGAGACTAGTAGTTTTTTGGAAACCAATTGCAGTATAAAAAGCCATGTGACCTTGGATCACATGGCCCCAGTTGTGTGAATGTTTGAATGTGCTTCGTGACATTTTCACAAAACTAGATGCAAATGTTGCCTGTTTTTTGGTTTTCTGCAAAAAAAAAAAAAAAAAAATAAGGCAATCGCACATTTCTCTTGTTAATAATAATAACTTTATTTAATATAGGGCTTTTCTCCCAATGGGACTAAAAGCGCTTCACAATTACAGTACAGTGTGCGATACAGAGCACACAATATTTTTTACAGACACAGCCCCTGTCCTGTGGAGCTTACAATCTATGCTTTTGGTGACTTGGACAAGGTCACAAGACAAGACAATGACACCAGGATTTGATCCAGGCTCCCTGCTTCAAACCCAGTGTCATTGCTTTCAGAATCAGTGCCTTTATTCACAGAGCCACTCTGTGTTGGCCCAGTGCCCAATTTTTATCATAGTTTACGGATTTGAACTGCAGTGTATATTGAAACGGCTTCATTTGAGTGCTTATTTTGCTCATAATATTACAACCGTTTGTTTTGTGCTGTATTGCACTAAAAAGTTGGGTTACCCTTATTTGACAGAAAAACATATCAACTAATATTGAGTCATGGTTGCCCCCCTCTGGCTTTCGCTGAAATGACGTCCCTAGTACAGTATTTACAAATGATCAGAGAGGAAATTTTCTGCTGAGAGTACAAAGAAAATGCATAAACTGTGTTTTAGTTGTAATTTCAGCTGATTTGATCACTAGTTAGAAAGAATGGAATATAGCAATAGCGTTTTTACTTTAGAAATATATAAACCCAAACATTAGATGCATTTTCATTTTATCCCCTTTACTACCAGAGGGACCCAGCCAAACATCCCTCTGCCCTGCTTTATATTGCTGATCTATTTGGCAGTTTAAGGGTTTAAAGTATTTACAATCATATTTAAGAAGTACTGTACTGTAAACTATGCAGCTCAATTTCCACAGTGCTTCCGGAATCAGAGCAGGCAACAGCGTGAAACTCCTTTTGATCCGCATGTTGGCGGAGGGGATGGACGCAGCGTGTCGCAATGATGTAGCTGCAGGAGAGTGTTGAATGAAAAAACACCCTATGCGTTTCGCCACACTGATAGTGATTTCCCCTGAGGAAGTCGCTATCAGCATGATGAAACAGCGTAGGGTGTTTTTTCATTGGGCACGCTCCTGTAGCTACGTCATTGCGACACGCTGCGCCTAGCCCCAGGGCCGCCAACAGAAATCATGGGGCCCAGGACAAATGCAATCCAAAAGATCCTATGTGCACTCGCTGCTAACCAATTGAGGGCTGGAAAGATTCAATCCAAGGGTCTAGGAGCCCTAAATTGCCACTCAATAATGATATTAATTAAAATCATTTATTTTACAAATATGCAAACAATAAAACATATAGCAATATAAAATCACAGGTAGATACAGAGCTGTAGAGATACCTATATGGAACATATACCCCTGTTGCAACAGGGAATCAATAAAGTAGCCACAAACAATTCACAAGCTTGTAAGCAAAAATGTATCGGTTGTAGACAGAGAAGTAGGAGTGTGTGAGATATGCTCAGCGCGTGTATATAAAATGTGTTATTGTGTATCTGTAACCAGCCCAATGCTAACACTCTGTAACTGACACTGCACAAAGCAAAGGGAGAGTGGTTCTAAGACATGAACCTGCTTGTATAAGTATATCCCGTTAATTGTACCCGCAACTGCAGTCATACAGTAACTTAGTACTTAACGTTGTACAGTCTCTAAGCATGCTGTATATGAGCCAGATACGACCTGATCAGTGAAGACAGGTGTGTACAAACCAGCGTGGTCACTCTCGGGTCTCTGCTACCTCGCTCCCTGCTAACGTCGTAAAAACCGACGTACGTTTCACGCTAACCCAGCGCTTTGTCAAGGCATATGGAGTGGTAATAAGTCACTCTCAATGCCTTATATACACGTGAAGGAGAGTGTATAGAGTACTGTGACCAATCACAAAAGGATTAGGGGAACGGGTATAGCGGCAAAGTCCTTCCATCTAGTTTGCATACTTAGATGGAGTCCGTCTTACCCTAAGCCTATGGTAACTTGTAGTCTGTGTCCTTGTCATTATGTACAAATCCTGGGACTGATCGGTTCAGATTGAATACGATCAAAGTGAAGGAGTAACTTAACAATAATATAAAAGCATCCAACATATAACATATACCCATTGGTAGCAGTGTGTTACTAACTTACATCTTATCAACTTGTTCTAATAGCCCTTACAGACATGAACATGTAGTGTCCAAAAATACTGGACTCAATGCTAAAATATACCCCACTCACCCCCAATACATATATAAAATACCCCAACCTCCAACACATATATAAAAGACCCCAACACCCCCAATACATATATAAAATACTCCAACCCCCCCAATATATATATAAAATACCCCAACCTCACCCATAACATATATAAAATACCCCAACCCCCCCAATACATTTATAAAATACCCCAATACATATATAAAATTCTCCATCACATACATAAAATACACCCCCAATACATATAAAAATCAGACTTACCTTGGGGATGATCTCAGGTCAGGCCGGTGGCTGCAGGGGGGGTGGTATGCCGGTGGCTGCGGGGGGGGGGGGGGTTGGCTGCGGATGGTGGCGGTGGCTGCAGAGGGGCGGCGGCAGCTGTCAAGGGCTGTGACTGCGGGGGGGCCCGATGCTGCGGGGGTGCCTGATGCTGTGAGGGGACCGGCGGCTGTGGGGGGTGGCGGTGCTGTGGGGGGGCCCAATGCTGCGGGGGGTGCCCGATGCTGTAGAGGGTGCCCGATGCTGCGGGGGCTTGGTAGCAGGTCACAGCAGTTGCCGCCAGCCCCGCTACAGGCACCTGTCCCACAATGCCGCTACCGCGTGCGCCAGGCCTCCCTCCCATGCCAGCATGCCGGAAGCTTAGCCCAGCTGACTTCCAGCGCTGCCCACAGTGAGACCCGGCACAGCGTTTTTTGTTTTTTTTAAATTAACTGACCCGTCGGTGCAGGGGACCTGGGCGGCCGGGCCCCTCTGACTCACGGGGCCCTGGGAAGCCAGTACCTTCTGTCGGCGGGCCTGCCTATCCCCTCCCAACATGCAGATCAAACAGAGTTATATGCTGTTGTCTACTTTGTGTTTGGAAGCACTGCGGAAATTGAGCTGCAGTTTTCTACTAGAATCAGCTGTGCCCATGGAATGCGTTTTGCAGTCCCCCTGCTGCAGATCAAATCTCGGCTGACCTTGACTAAGGTCATTGGACACAGGACTACATTCTTGCACCCTTTGACTCCGGTGCGTGGCTTGCTGACTCTGCTACCTGTGATCCTGTTATTTCAAATGACACTTATTACTTCTACACTTGTGGGTGTGCATTTTCATGGTTTCTCCAAACCACTAATGTATTCAAATTGAATTACGCTATATATACAGTAGAGGCAACGTTTATTCTAACATTTGCCGTAAACTAGCCGGGTTACATTCTGGGTATGTGCTGGGTATGTGCTGGGTATGTTCTGGGCTAGTTTGAGGCACGTTTAAGGCATTTCTGCATTGACTAATGACCCATAGGATTAACACAGCAGGGATCCCTGGCAGTCCAATTCAGTTTGACCCCCGCTGTTAATCTGATAGGCCATTAATCAATGCAGAAATGCTGGGGCTAGTTTAAGGAAAGTTTAAGGCATGTATTCAGAATGTACCTGGGTGTTTCCTGGGTTTTTTGGGGAATTGCCACTGGTTTTTGTTCGAATAAGAGTTGCCTCTACTGTATGTATATATATATATATATATATATATATATATTATATATTATATATATATATATATATATATATATATATATATATATATATATATATATATATATATATATATATCATATTACCATTCTTGCATCAGGTAAAGAGAGGCAGCACTCACATCCAGAGGTATAAAAATGTATTAAAGGCATGAACAAACCGACGCCCAATATTTCTTGAGAAAGGTTCCGTTCCGGGACCGAAACGTCGGATTGGGCGTCTGTTTGTTCATGCCTTTAATACATTTTTATAACTCTGGATGTGAGTGCTGCCTCTCTTTACCTGACGCAAGAATGGTAATATGTTTTATTTATTCTTTATGGGACCAGCACCACCAATATACCTTACTATATAGAGTGCCAGCTGCTTGACTTTGTGTGTATATATATATATATATATATATATATATATATATATATATGTGAAAAAGAAAGTACACCCTCTTTGAATTCTATGGTTTTACATATCAGGACATAATAACAATCATCTGTTCCTTAGCAGGTCTTAAAATTAGGTAAATATAACCTCAGATGAACAACAACATATTACACTGGGTCATGATTTATTTAACAAAAATAAAGCCAAAATGGAGAAGCTGTGTGTGAAAAACTAAGTATACCTTATGATTCAATAGTTTGTAGAACAACCTTTAGCAGCAATAACTTCAAGTAATCGTTTTCAGTATCTCACATCGTTGTGGAGGAATTTTGGCCCACTCTTCTTTACAACATTGCTTCAGTTCATTGAGGTTTGTGGGCATTTGTTTATGCACAGTTCTCTTAAGGTCCAGCCACAGCATTTCAATCGGGTTGAAAAAAACACAAAATAATATCACTAGATAATTATAAATAAGTTAAATGACTAGGTTTAAATGATTAATATTAAGTGTGAAACAAGATTATTGTTAGCTAAATCCAAATCTAAGCAGTCACATCAAGCTATGTTCCCATTGAGTAAATCCAGTGAGGTTAACTTACCCAATACAAGGAGGACAAAACGTATTACCCAACATAGTAGCTATTCCAATAGGATTAGCTCTATTGTAAACCATCATTGGAAAATACTGTTTTGCGATCCACACCTTAATGGTCAGCTATCACAAACAGCACCTAAAGTGTTCCGAAAAGCCATGATTATTAAGAACCAACTGACACCAAGCAAATTGAGGGAACATGGTATATCTGCGAGTGGCTGCCTATCTGTTTTGTGCACCAGAGATGTGGTAGGTCCCGATGTATTATTTGCAAACACATTGTAGCTCCTGACACATTTGCCTCCTCTTCTAACAAGTCTGATTCACTTAAGAGCACTATTAATTGTCTAACAACTCATGTTGTTTATCTCCTTTCATGCCTCTGCAACCTCCAATACATTAGCTGTACTAAACGTCAACTGTGCTGATCCTCATGCACAGTGTCCCTCGACTTTATTCTTTGGTCCATATGAAAGATCCTAAGGGACTTAAAATTATGGGTATTGAGTCTGTCCCCGCATCCAAATTGGGTGGTGACAGATTCAAGACACTATGGGGCCTATGCAGAGAGCAGCGCTATTTCGAAATTCGCCATTTTTTGGAGAAAATCGCGCAGAAAACAGCAGAAAATGGCGAGTTCCGAAAAATGCGCCAATTTTTCTTTTCTATTTCTAAAACTCGCCTCGCGGCTGGCGAGAACCTCAATCTCGCCAGTTTTAAAAATATCCTAATGCAGAGAGGCGCGAACGGCATCTAGCGGCTGTTCGCGCCAATAAAATGGCGCGATTGTCTCCTTTTTGCCTCGCCAGAAAAAATTGGCAAGAAGCTGCCACTCGCGGCCATTGCAAAGGGAAAAAAAAGGCGCGAATTTTTTTTTACACCTTTCTGAAGCGCGCATCTCGCCAATTTAAACTCGCCAGACGCATTCATGTTAAACATAGCAGAATTCGCACATTTCTGCATATGGAGAATAAAACTCTCCAAAAAAGCTACTTTTTAATAAATTCGGCAATTTTAAAATTCGCTGCTCTCTGCATAGGCCCCTATGTGTCAGGGAATCCTATTGGATCTATTTCCTTGACACACTTTCACCCAAGGGACTTAATGAATGTATTGATACTAGCATATAGGTTTGAGTCCCATTTCTGCCTTGCCTCTCTGTTCATGGTCACTGTCCCCGATTTTTTTTCCTGGGGTAAATTCTAACATATAGTAAATTCTATTGTTGCTTTATCAAAGTTTGTTCAATGCGCGCTCTAGCTTCCTTTTAAGATCTTCAAATATATTCACTCCATCCTCTTGCTGCTCCTACTGCGTGAAAGCACCCCTCCTCCACCAATGTTAACCGCAAGGATTCCTCCAGCAGCAAACCACTCACAGGGAGAAAGAAAGCAAAGAAGCGCACCAAGGATATAGAGCATGTATTGAAAAATACAATAAAAGTGCAAGTAGTAATTTACATATGGGTAAAGATTAGTAGTCAAGTTAAAATATAACCAGTCCTGGCTCTGATCTCATCACCGTCTGCTTGGGGTCTGGAGGTGGGTCATCCATTGGTGTGTGACTGTCCCGCGGGCTGGTACGCTCTGAAACGGCAGGGTTCGGCACTGCTTCCGGGTGTCACGTCTCAGCACGTCACTCGCACTCGCATGTAGCAGTCCCCCTCATTCCCACACCTCCCGGCACAGATGATAATGTAACCACTGTTTTTTGGTAAGACCCGAGTTTCAAAATAAAGTAATGAGGAAAGCAGGTTGCTAATACCAGGCTTTGAATCATTCCTGGCAGCCAAGGGTTTTAAATCAATTTCTTGATCTCCATAAGCACGTACAAACATAAAAATAAAAACATGTCTCTAGAGCAGCAAACACCCCTTAAAAGCATATATTTTTAATAAATGTTCTGTATCAGAAGCAGAAGCAGTCATGCTGAGCTGCAGCACACCGCAGTTTCAAGAAAGTAAAACAAAAAGGAAAAAATAAGCAGTACAGATTACTACATTAAATTGAGGCCCATAAATATGAAGTAAAACTACCATTCAAGTAAATGACCCATACGTGTATTCCAGCTTCCAGAAGGTGTATGGAATAGCATGCTCAGTAAATATAGCTCATAATACTCTTTTGGGAAGTGAGGTTTCACTCACTCTTTCCATGCATGAACATTGTAACCGAGTTTTCCTCTCAGCTATCTTCAGGGACGCAGACACCTTTCCTTATAAAATAGGAATCCTTTAGTTAGAAAGGAATTACAGTTGCTGGGACCATCAAGTACCAGGGGCCATTTCACGTAGAGAGCATGGAGTAGGCTTGTTGTATTAAAGGTGAAGGTCTCTGGAAGGTCTCAGTTTAGAAGGAAGTCTAGCATTTTACCCAGAAACTCATCCATCAGAAGAAAGTCTAGCAATGTAGCCAGAAGCTCATCCTTCACCTCCGTTTAGATGAATCTTGAGAACCTACTGTAATGTACCCTCACTTCCATCTGTTAAGTCAGGGAGCAGGGATACAGACACACCCCTCAGGTGTTGTAGCACTACATGGTTAACTGCCACTAAAACTGGAACTGTCATAACTAAGAAATTGGAACTGTGAACTGAACTAACTTGACTCATGCTCAGCACCCTTATTAAAAACCCCTCCTTGGAAGGTTCCGGAACATGCCATAAACTAATTTCTGGGGGCCTCCAGGGTTTCCAAGACAACACATTTGTTACAATGTTGCAAAACCTTTAGTTCGTACACATATTCCCCTAGCAACTACCCTCAGAATTTTTTTTTAACCACATAAATCCCAAAAGATTCCAAGAGTTAACAATCTACCTCTCTAACCAACAGTAATGGACGTTCAGGTTCATAACAATATTATATACCCGTGTATCCAATGTTCAATCTCATAGACAGAGCACACTACTGTACATCCATTCAGCCCAACTAAGGCACCTATGCCTTAGAGCAGGTGTGCACAAACTGAGGGATGCGCCCCCCATGGGGGTTGGGAGATTTGATGGGGAGCGGTGCAACGGTTACATAGGCCCTGCTCTCTTCACCAAAGCATTTAAATTAAATGCCGGGGAGCGCGCGAGGCCTCTGTAGCTTACTTACCTTGGCTTCCGGCGACGCGTCACCATGGCAAGGCGGTGTCAAATGACGCAGGGAGTCATGTGATGTCACATGACCCTGTGGCATCATTTGATGCCGGTTCCTAGGTAAGCGGGACCGCGAGTACTGGGGCTGAGCAGGCAGTGGACACAGTGCTGAAACTTTGCGCACCCCATCCCTTAAAGTTCAGTATCACTAAAATTAGTAAGACTAAAATCTCCAGCACAAAGAAGCAGCTTCACAGCCCATTGAGTAGAGGCCTGAGTGATTTGTCTGAATTTCCTTCTTATCAAGAGCGAGCTGTAAATGCAAGATATTTACTAAGCACTGGATGATAAGTGAGCGCAACACCAAGTTCTTTGGCTCCAAAAAGAGTCCAACCTGTAAAGCCATCTTAAGGTCTTCAATATACTGTGAAGTTGAAATGAATGGGGTTCAGCTTCAGAGACCCCCTGCTTCAATCATATATAATAATAATATAATAATAAAAAAATAAATGAAAAAAAAAACAACAAAAAAAACCGGCCAGCTTGGATTGCCTCTTTAAAAGAATGGATGATTTTTCACCTCTGCGTTATTATCCACAACCTTACAAAACAAGCATTCTCGATTGATAGCTTTTATATCTATTATTAAATAATGTAGGCCTATACATGTAAGCTAAATATTGTTTCGTTTAAGAGATGCTGCGTGATCGCCTGGAACAGTTTACAGTCAAATGCATTACAATCTTCAGGTAAAACGAGAAAAATAATTACACATTGTAAAAGCAATTACAAAAATATGCAGAAATAGTAGAAAATAATAAAGAAAAATCCCCAGAGGGTCTACTTAATGTAAATTAAAACATGTATAAGCAGGAGATCTGCACCTCTAGTATATATCCCGAAGCACTTGACAGCCAGGCTGTGGGACTCAAAGCAGAGCCGAGGATCATGCTGTAATGGTCTCATTTTGCTCAGCTCGTCGTTAGCTGTAGGAATGGGATATGGGAACATGCCGAGCTATTTTTCTATACCCCTGGCACTTTTTTTCTTTTGAGTTACACAGAAACCTAGAATTTGACGGCAGATAAGAACCACGGCCCAGCGTATCTGCCCATATTCTGATCTGCTGTACATCCTCAGACCCCATTTGATCTTTGGCATTCTTTCATATTTAGCATCCCCTTATGTCTATCCCAAGCATGTTTGAATTCACTTGTTGTATTAGGACCTACCACCTCTGTTGGGATGCTATTCCATGAATCTACTACCCTTTCTGTGAAGTAGCACTTCCTCATCTTTCCCCTTAGTCTGACTCCCTCCAGCTTGAGCATGACCTCTTATTCTATTCAAGCGTTTTGTAGTTTAGATATAAAAAAAAATGTTGTGCTTTCTTTTCCCTTTACAAGCACTGCTGGAGTGGAAATAAACATATAGTAGAACTAAAGTAAGTATGGTGTGTTCATAGATTGGAATGCTACATTCTCAATGGTCATTGACTACTGTACTTACTGGTAAAGCAGAAATGTTGTCCCCTAGAAAAAATTAAGTAGAAGTAGTAACATACTTGAATGGTATAAATTCAGGGTTTTTTCCTCCAAAAATTTATTTTCACAGTTCTTTTTTCTTTATTTCACTAGCATTTGTATTTACGATGTGTTCACTCAGTACAGAAATAGCAAGACTTGCTGTCCTCTGCGATGGGGGCCGAACAAACAAAAGTCAGGGGTGTCGGGGACAGGGTCTCCCGTGATTGCGCTGAGGGGGGTCCATGGTTCTGAATGGGATCCCCCTCAGCGTTAATTCTGCGGTGCAGCAACCGGCACGGTCGCGCGGCCGCATGTGGCAGCTGAAACGAAGACACTGAGCCTTACTACATCTGCATGTACAAATGGCAGGAGCCATTTTAAATTCCCAGTGTGCAAAGAACTTCAAAAGAATCATATCTCCAGGGTTTTGACAACACATCTAAGAACATACAGTATTGCTTTCTAATGTCCTGTTCTGTGCATTTTAAAGAACAATATGCAAATCATCCTCATTTTTCTTTACATATTCCCAGTTTAAAAACTGTGTGGTATATTATTTTAGAATAAATATACTCCTGATAAGTATATTTATAATAGTTATTTTTTTAATGTATTACAATATTAATGAATGTTAAGTACATAATTAATCAATAAATGGATAGAACAACAACATGCCCAGAAGAGATTCCAAATTAATGTTGCTTTCCTGTGACAAAGGGCAATAGAATTTCTTTCCAAGGTCAAACAGAACCCACTATTGTCTCAATCAATTATTTGTAATGTTTTGAGAGACAGCTGAATGTATTCTCCAAAGCTGTGCTTCTATGATTACATTGTGATTGCCTGATTGCATCTTAATATCATAATGTTGTTACTTCAACAATTACTGACTCATTCAGGTTTTCAGACGATTACTTATATTTTGTACCAGAAGGAGCTTTTTCTTCAGAAATATGCAGCAATGGTGAATGTAGCAATATTTGCTTACCAGTTCACCGTGAATTTCCACTATCTATCGTTGTGTGGAAATCCACTGTGAATTGGTGAGCAAATATTGTTACATTCACTATTGCTGCAGAAAAGGCTCCTTCTGGTAAAAAAAATCTATGATATATATATATATATTACAGTGTTCGACAAACCTATACATTTGCTCGCCCCGGGCGAGTGGATTTAACATCGTGGCGAGTTCCTATTGGCCCAAGAGTAGATTTTTTGGTGATTTGTCAACCACTGTGTGTGTGTGTGTGTGTATAGATATAGATATAAATATATACACACAGTGTTCGACAAACCTATACATTTGCTCGCCCCGGGCAAGTGGATTTAACCCCCGGGCGAGTAAATATTGGCCCAAGCAGCACACGTTTGGTACTAGGTGGCGAGTAGATTTTTTGGTGTGGCGAGTAGATTTTTTGGTGATTTGTCAAGCACTGTATATATATATATATATATATATATATATATATATATATATATATATATATATATATATATATATATATATATATATATATATAGCGCAAATAGGAACAAAATCAATATATAACAGTCTATCAACGGAAGGTATCCCAGATCGTAATAAAGTCCCAACTTCTTTCAATCCTGTTGAAAATGAAAGAGGCCACAATAGTGAAGTACTAAAAGTCAATTTATGCGCAGGTAGACAAAAGGCTACTTACAATGTAGCTGATAAAAATGAGCAGTGTGGAGTATGCCACCACAAAAGCAAACAACCGGCAAATCGGCGTCTCCCTCTTAACTCAGAAGCATCCGTCTGCATCCATCTGTGTCACTACCACTCCAGCAATGAAATCCTGTGATAGAATATCCAAAACCCGTGGTCGTGATGTTGTTCCTATTTGCGCCCTTTATTCATTTTGTTTGTGTGTGTATGTGTATATATATATATATATATATATATATATATATATATATATATATATATATATAACAAAAAGAAAACAGCGTGGCTCCCATAGCGTAAAATTGTAATTTAATAATAAAAATGTCGTGCAAGTGAATCACGGACACTTACAATATGCAAGTAAAATAAAGACATAAATGTGAAGTCATTCGTAGTCACTGTTGTGACTGTTGTGTCAGCATCCCGTTACGTTGGAGGACACACACTCTCGCGAGATCTATTTCCAGTGGGAGATTAGGTGCACGCGCACCCACCTGGCGTTCACGGCAAGAGTGTGTTCGACATCTACTCATCATCTCTCCACAGAGGCTCCATCGGGTGACTACGAATGACTTCACATTTATGTCTTTATTTTACTTGCATATTGTAAGTGTCCGTGATTCACTTGCACGACATTTTTATTATTAAATTACAATTTTACGCTATGGGAGCCGCGCTATTTTCTTTTTGTTTTACAGATTGAGAGGAAGGTGGTTTATCTTGAAGACCGGCAGCGACACCCAGCAGCAGTTTAAAGACACTTTTATCATTATTTTATATTTTTATTTTTTCACCTGTCTTTTGGTGCTTTTTTCCCTTATCCCCTTCACCACCCCTTTCCCACTCCACCCTCCCCCTCCCCTCCCTCCCACTTGTTTGTGTTGTATGTTTAAGTATGTTGTATGTTTAAGTATGCTTCAGTTTTAATCATTATATTTTAGTCATTGGTGTACTCCTTCGTGTGTATACACTATCACTGTTCAATTGCTACACCTTACACCTTGTTGTTCCAGTTAGCGCAGCAGTGCCCCCCCCTTTTTTTCTCATATATATATATATATATATATATATATATATATATATATATTACTGTAAATTTTACTGTATGTTTGTTTGCATGTCTTAGACAGGTCTGCAACCCTGTCTCTCCCCATTATTGCCCAGCACACAGCATTTCCACTGCAGCAAGGGATTCTGGGAAATTACATGCAAATGAGCACACAGTGCCACCTTTTGTCTCAAGCTCGTATTACACAAGCAAATCCTCAAGCCAATGCATACGAGCTTGAGACAAAAAGGTGGCATTGTGTGCTCATTTGCATGTCATTTCCCAGAATCCCTTGCTGCAGTGGAAACGCTGTGTGCTGGGCGATAATGGGGAGAGACAGGGTTGCAGACCTGTCTAAGACATGCAAACGAACATACATTAATATTTACAGTTGCTTTATGCTTTACTGTGGAGGGTTTTTGTCACATTTTTTACCCACCATAACCGTGACGAAACGCGTTAGGGAACGGAACTGCGTCATCACGCAAGCGCATGACAGGCCGTATCGAGCGCTGATACACATTGCGGCCAGCAGAGATTGGAGATTTTCCTAAAACTCAAAGACTGCATCATTGATTTTAAGGAGCCTTTCTACTCATGCACCAGAGAACATCTACCAGCTTCAAGTGAGATTTGGACTGCAGGGTCTGGAGGCTGAGTGACCAGAGTTGGCGGTGATATATTTCACACACTGCTTGATTTTAACCTACCCTTGTGAGTGGATTTTCTACCCCCCCGCCCCCTCCCCTTTCCCAATAAATGTACTGTATTATGCTATGGGGCGTGCGCTCTCTCTCTTTTTTCTTTTCTTATATATATATATATATATATATATATATATATATATATATATATATATATCAGAATGTAGTGTATCTGAACCCATACCAGAATACAAGAGACAACACAAAATATACGGTTGTCATGACAATTTAGAGTGTGGATCAATGCAGCCTACTTTCTTAAATCATTATGCTATTCATTTGATTGAACTGTTGCATAAAGGAAATTAACAATTAAAGCTTAGTCTTTTTAAAAAAAAAAATATAAGTAGTCTACATTAGAAATCACCATGAACCCAAAACACAATCATCCTCTTCTTTGTGTTTTATTAACTAGAATGGAAAACAAATATATTTTAATGGGCTGTTATGAAAGTTCTTCAGAGACTGTTAAAGTATATTACAGAAAAATACTTTGCGTGAGTAAAAAAAAAGAGAAAATTGGGATTGTGAAAGCCATTTTCAGTTCTGCTACTTATGCTCCTAAGCAGAAGAAGTTAAAGGTACTAGCTGTTAATTAATTTACATTTTTTTTTCCAAACGTTTTTATTAGGCATAATTATATTTACATACATTGGGTTTACATTATCAGTGTTGGCATAATACAGTTGTGTTTTCCTTGTTCATGTGGAGGGGGGGGAAGGAGGGACCCCTAGGGCCACATCTTGGTCCCTAGGGTGTGGAAAAAGAAAGAGGAGAGAGAAGTGGGGAGTGGGGGGTGGGGAGGGAGTCGTTCCACCCTCCCCTCGTCAGGCCGGGCCCTGACATCCGTCCCTCATGGCACTTCTGTGATTCCGAACCGCCTGGGGTTGTATACTGGTTTGGTTTGGGTTAGTGGGTTAACCAGGGTTCCTAGGTTTTATAGAAACCTTCAGTTGAACGTTTCAAGAAGGCCGTGAGTTTTTCCATACTCATAACATCGTTGACTCTTTTTTTCACTAATTGTTTAGTGGGCGGCGCTATCTTCTTCCATGAGTATGCGACTGAACACCTTGCTGCTGTAAGAATAAAGGTGATTAATTTCCATACTGGGCGATCGATATCCTCTATCGGTCTGCCCAGAAGGAAGGTCAATGGATCTATAGGAATTGTGAGGCCTGTGACCTCTTTTATCAAATATTGTACTGTAAACCAGTATTTTTGGATTTCGGGACATAGCCACCAGATATGGGCCATGTCCCCTCTATGTCCACAGCCTCTCCAGCATAAATCCGAGGCCAGAGGGTAGATTTGTTTTAACCTCACTGGGGTAAGATACCAGTGATACATTATTTTATAGATGTTTTCCTTCACCGTGGTACAGATGGAAGTTCCTGAGGCCGCGTCCCATATTTCCTCCCAGTCCTCTCTGTCAATCACTATGTCCAATTCCGCTTCCCATTTAAGAATATAGTCGTGAGCGGTAGAGTTCGCCGGATTCTCCATACCGGCGTATATTTGTGCTATTAAACCTTTTTGATGTACCATTAATTTACATTTCTAAGTAATAAACATGGTCATGATTTTCATTACAACTCATCTCTTAACTGAAGTGCTCAAATTGCCTAGTGTTATACAACCGGGGTTCCTAGGAACCCTTTGGTTCCCCAGGCATCCCTAAAGGGTTCTCTGCAATTTTGAGGTAATTTCAAAATTGTACCAAATACAGAAGAAGTTACAATGCATCTGATCTTAGACGCGCTGTTGGGATTCCCAAGAATGTCACAATATAATTATAGCGTTCATTAACCAAAAAAGGTTGAAAAACACTGGCCTAGACTCATGGCTACTGTCCCATGCCCACAGTCACTCTGACCAATGACCGCCATCTCCTGCACTTATTCCCTCATCTGCCGTCTCTATAAATCGCCCATCATACCACTTAGATTGTAAGCTCTCCGGGGCAGTGATTTCCTTTCCTATTGTCTGATCTTATTTATTGCACTTATTGTGCTATAATTCCCTGTACTGTATTGCCTCTCTTGTAAAGCGCGAAGTACAGCTGTGGGCGCTATATATAAAGATATACATGTAGCAGCAATAATATGGAAATCTGTGTTTGTGGAATTGTAGATGCAGTTAACCCTTTCAGTGCTCCAGGTGCCATTCTGAGAACAGCAAGGGAGGCAGCACATGCATGGCCCATCTGTTGCTCTCAAAATGAGGTTTGATTTTGTACTGCTCCCTCTTGCCTTTGCTCCTGTAACTATTGGGGAGGCCTTTCTCTTCCATACAACCCAGGAAAGGAAGTATATAAAGTCCTGTGATCACTGTAATTACGATTACATGACCCTGGAGCCAGAATGTCTACGATGCACAGATTAATACACTTCATCGATTAATCCACATAGGTTCTCGACATCAGAGATGTCAACCTCCATGGTCCTAAATCTCTAAGATTTGAGGGTTTTGGATCAAAGAATGTCATTTTAACGACTATCAGTGAAACTCCATAGAAGTCTATGAGGCTGCCAAAGCTGCAGTAAAATGTAGTGAATCTTACAAATCAGTGAGAGTTGATAGGTATGTTACCGTATATTATGGGCTAAAGCAGTCAAATTCCGGGCATTATTGAAATTCCTGCCCTCTGATTGGATAATGCCCGGAATTTTAGCTGCTTGCAAAGTGTTGATTTCAATGTGATTATTTCCAGCCAATCAGCTTTCAGAACAGTTGAGACAGGGCAGGGGATTGGTCTAAAAGTAGGAACAGCGCTGAGAGAGGGCAGGGGATTGGTTAAGAAGTATCAGCAATGGGTTGACTCCTCCTCCTTGCTCCATGAACTGAGAAGATTCAGTTGAATTGGTGAGGTGGGGGAGAGAGAGTGTCTGCAAAGCAAGTGAGTGTCTGTCTGCAGTTTGTTTCTGACTATAGTTTCTGTGTGTGTGTGTGTGTGTGTGTGTGTGTGTGTGTGTGTGTGTGTGTGTGTGTGTGTGTCAGCAGCAGCAGTATTTATGAGTGTAGTAGCAGCGGTGTGTGTGTGTGTGCTGTTGTGTTGTATGTGTGTGTAGCAGAAGTTTGTGTGTGTAGAGGTGTTGTGTGTAAAGGTTCTGTGTTGTGTGTAGAGGTGCTGGGTTGTGTATAGAGGTGCTGTGTTGTGTGTGTAGAGCTCCAGTGTGTGTGTGTGTGTGCGCGCACACGTGTGTGCGCATGTGTGTTGAGCTTATGTG
Source organism: Ascaphus truei (assembly GCF_040206685.1). Taxonomy (NCBI): domain Eukaryota; kingdom Metazoa; phylum Chordata; class Amphibia; order Anura; family Ascaphidae; genus Ascaphus; species Ascaphus truei. The sequence continues at coordinate 33,217,246 of NC_134492.1, forward strand.
TGTAAATATGCTGTGTTGTGTGTTGAGCTGCTGTTTTGCGTGTGTGTGTGTGTGTGTGTGTGTGTGTGGAGCTCCAGTGTGTGTGTGTGTGTGTGTGTGGTGTGCTTGTGCGTGTAGAGTTGCTGTGTGTGTAGAGTTGCTGTGTGTGTAGAGGTGCTGTATTTTGTGTGTTTTGTGTGTAGCAGCAGTTTGTGTGTGTGTAGGTCTGCTGTGTTGTGTGTTGAGCTGCTGGGTTGTGTGTGTGTGTGTGTGTGTGTGTACACAGAGGGGGCGGCAGTGTGTGGATATAGATATCTGCAGTGTAAGAGTATATAGAGGTGGATTCATGTATTTACCATTTTATTTTAATAAAAAAAATCTATATAACTATACAAAAGTGTCTATTATTTATGAAAAAAGTCTACATTTAGCCTATAATAGTAATAATACCCTCAGAACAGGGCATTACTGGCCAATAATGCCCTGTTCTTCGGGGATTATTACTTAAATATCAGCTAGTTGAATGGTGGAGAGTCATTAACTAAAAGGCAGCAGCTACTACATTATGACATCAAAGTCTTGTTGACCTGATTCCTTAGAAACACTGTGTAAGAGCTGAAATAAAGTGAATGCACACAGCCATGTAACACATAGAAATAGAGACATAAATCAACATCAGAAAAAAGTACTGTACTCGAGCCACCTAGTCTGCCCACTTTCTTATATGTTGTGAAACCTCACGTCATATAACATCCTTGCCTTTTTTTATATTTATGATTGCTTTGTGTCTACCCAAGCAGCCTTAAAATCTATTCTTGTACTAGCATCTGACCAACACTGTCTCTTGCATTTTTAAAGGTTGCTTCCCTATTAACAGACCTGTGATTTTCTGTGACTTTCACCAATTTGAACTCTTTCTTACTGATTCTATCACAGGTTTCCAACTCCAATGGAGTTCCAATGATAGAAATCAGTAATTTTCCATGAAAATTCAATTTTTGGTTCAAAGTACCACGTATCCCAGATTTTGGTCCTTTGAAGTTGATGTTGCTTCACTGAAACCATACACAGGTAGCAAGACTCGCTGTCTATGGCGCCACGATCATGAAGTTGATGGAAATGAAGTGGGGAGTTCAGATATAAATGGAAAACATAGATAGAATTGAGAGCATAAATATGCAAATCATTCAAACAGCACCAATGTATAATGCAGTACAAGGGTGCGGAGGAAGCCAATGTGATAGGAAATAATACTACTCCTCACACGGCCATGTGCGAGCATGGAAGCCCCAAAAGGTATCTTTCAATGATGTCCCTCAGGGTTCCTCTCTCTTCCCTGGATCCGCAACTTGGATCATGTGGTAGATGTGTGTTCCCCCAATTTCAGAGATGGTTTCTCAGAGTGGAACAATGTACATGGAAATATTTGGTTTTAAAAGCAAGTAAATACATTTATTAAGACACAGTAACAGTGCACTCACATGTAGTACGGGTTCTGGCGGCGACGGTGCGGTCCCAGACTGCTGCGGTGCAGGCAAATCTCTCATACCGCTTCCGGTATGCAGAGCTGTTCCTGGAAACTACGGTGGCCGTCGGATGCCAAACGTCCTCGCCAACAATAGAACTTGTCCAAGTTGCAGATCTGAACTCTGCGCTCCCCTCTTAATTTCCATCAACTCCTGTGAGGATCCTGGAAAGATCCTATATTGGGTTGAGCAGCATATACAGTACTGGACATTATTGCACTTCATGTGCTCGTGAAGGTCCATTATCATGGTATTATACACCCCCTCCCCCCTTGTTCAAGAGAGAGCACCTTAGTTTGCTACAATCATTAAGGTCTGTGCACAGGAGACTGTGTCTGCCACTGTCACACGGCGTGGGGGGGGGGGGGGTCCATGCTACCATAACCGGACCAATTTCTATATTATTTTGCAAATTGTGGTCTGAAAGCTTAGCTGTAAAAAGCATAATAAATACCAAGGAATAATACAGTACAGTTTTTATTAGGTGCTTTTTATGTACTCAGAGAGAAGAAAGCCGCAGATATTCCAAAGACGTTAAACATGAGATTATCATGAAAGCCAGTTTTAGAAGTCTCCAAAAAAGTCAATAAAATTAATCTTTTGGCTATTTCTGCAATTAAATATGTATTAAGAATAAAGATGGAAAAGAAAGATAATCTGTAATGGAACAGCAGCTTTTAGAGTAAATAAAGCAAAACTATAAAATGGGACACTTTAGATATGGATGTTGGCTGAAAAGACAAAGTCTGTAAAGAAACCAAAATCTATTACTTTAGAGAACCCAATAGGTGATGTCTTTATAAAATTGAAATGGATTATAATGCGGTCAGAATATAATCCGGGTCAGAACTGTGTAGTTTGAATCATCAACGTCTATTTTAATTAGGACTTTACATTTTACCTCTGTTGTCTTTTTCTACAAATCATTTCCATTAAATATGAATGTCAAAACAAACCCCCCAAAAATGCAGCCTCCACAAGAAGACGATGTACTGTAGCATGATTTATTGCTCACATTTTATTGTGAATATTTATCTCACAAGTAAAAACACTTTGTCTGGGGAAAGTGTAGAGAAAAAGTTAAACATTTTTGTTACACACTGTTGAGCTGGGATTTTAAGATGGACTATAGAAAAACAAATAAATGTTTTATGTGAATGTTATGTTTAACTCTTTCAGTGCCAATACCGTCTCATTAAATCCATTTACAGTAGCTTACAATTTACTTTTAGATGAATAGATTTGATTTTGACAGTGTATACTTGCCATGTAAATCTTATCATAGATTTATCTTTTTAAATCTTTGAGAGAGTTTATGTATGTCAAACACCAAAATATAGATACTAGTGTCCTTTTTCTTTTTTTCCCCAACATACAATTTACATTGCAAACTCATATGAGCATGAATGCTTCGGTTAAATAAAAAGTAGGTACTTTAATAACTTATCGTACACACCATCACACTTCAGCTACTCTTGTATTATGATGTCTTGAATTGCATAGTCTGCATGTTAATTCTGGTAAGAGCTAAGTATAGCAAATGGCTTGAACTACATAACAAATACCATACAGTATGTACATATATTTGCAGTAACCATACATGTCCCTTTGGATTCCTTCCAACTATGAGACATGCAGTACAGTAAAATTAGTTTCAAGGGTATCCACTCCCAGGTGGTTCCTGTGTTCTTCTGAAGTGGTGTAATTGAATAGCACAATGTGATTCAGATAAGATGAAAAGAACTATATAAATGCAAATCATTATTAATTATTGTGTTGATGATAAGTCTCAAATCTCAATCACTCCAGTGCATGAGTTGACATTCCGTAAAGCTATGCAAAAGCAGAAATTCCTAGTTAAAAATATATTCAACTTTATTATGACTGAATTATTACTTCTTACAGATTTGTGAAAGTGTGTGCATGCTTTGTAGAATAGTTACATAGTGCGTTTTATTGACAGGTGACCCTACTAAGTTAATTACCTCTATTCGCAGCTGCATTCATTCTGTACCCCTTCAGTGTACATCTGCGTCGCCCCAAACGCAGACGTCTAATGGGGATCAACAAGAGCTGCTCCCCCTCTAGCACCGCACCAGCGTGCTTAGGGTTCATATTTGCTTTTACTTGGTGGAACATCAACCCCACCCACTGGAATGTTTATGAGCCAAGAGGACAAAGAACTTTGCATTCACAGTTGCATTCATTCTGAACCTCTTCAGTGTACATTTGCATCGCCCCAAAGGTGGACGGCCTTTAGGGCAGCCGAAGGGCAGCTAAAGGGTGTGAGCCATTGTCTGATGTTTGGTGATGTTAAAGCTTCTCTATTTCAATCTGAAACTCAGCAGGCCTTTATCCCCTGTACCCAATTTTCCAACTCTATCTGTCCATGAAATGTCTCTGAATTTACTGTATAACCCTGTTCTTTTAATGTAACCATGTATCGTTTTAACTCTGTGCCCAGGACATAATTGAAAACGAGAGCTAACTCTCAATGTATTACTTCCTGGTAAAACATTTTTTTAAATAAATACATTTGTATTTACAGTGCTTTTTATGGTATGTTGATCCTAGCGAGACTACGCAACAAAAATGCAATGCAAATCCAAAGACATCCATGTAAACTTTTGTCCAGCCTTGCTTGTCCAAAAAAACAAAAAAACAAGTGAATTTTGGAGAATTATGATTACGAATCCTTTTGCTACTTTGCAAAGCATTTTTGGCCTCTTTGGCAGCAAAAGGATGAGGATCTCAGAAATATTTAAAAAAAATGTCAAACCTTAAAATATCCCAAATCCTTACAGTATCCCGTTCACGTTGGAAAAACAACTACGGCACAAATCCTGGGAATCTCCACAAATCAATAGAAAATATATGGAAATTGGCAAAAATATCCAGCATTCCCCCCCCCCCTCCCTATTTGTTAGAATCTAAATGTATTGATTGTCCCCAAGGTTTCCGATATTTTGTTTGAAAAGCTGTGGAACCGTTTGGAAAGTGACCTGGAAGAATTTATTATACAGTAGAGCCTCTCTTGGCAGGATTTTTGGGGGCTACTCAAGTTCCATATACCCATATGTTTCCACCTGTCCTCGCTATACTGTATTTTACACTGTAAACTCATTGTTCAATGTATCCGTACAAGTGTATTAATTCTTCAGACATGCACTTTTGTTAGATGACAGTATTTAGCTCTGATTGCACTGTAATACACTACATGGTAGGAGTTTTATGTTATGCGGAGTTTGAGAATTAACTAATTTATAGCAACAACCTTTTTTTTATTTTTTTTACACTGCTTTTTCCAGAGAAAGTAATGTCGGTTATATAAAAATGTCACTCTGTGCTCTTATAGCGCAAACCATTATAATTATGTTTGGTCCCCTTGGTAACACTTCTCTGCCAGAGATGTCTGCAATGTAATCAATTTAATATTTTAAAAGAATTGTACTTGATTTTTCCATTGCTGCTTCCTTTTGAATAAACCTATATTGCATTATTTTGTTTTTGTATAATACCCGGATTGTTTTATTGATTTGTTTTACATTAATGCCCTCTGGTTAGAACATGTGAGTGCCGTTAACAATATTGTACGTATGGGGTATGCACACGAGTACTGTACATATGTTTTTTCTTTTTTTCAATGTGCACTGTCATTTTTAACACAGTGACCAGCTTTAATCAGGTCACTTGAGAGGATGGGTTCATCTTGATAGCACAGTTGAGGCACTGGCGATAAGTTTATTCACACCACAAGGAGCTGTAGCTTGAATTAACACAGAGTAGTAGGCAGCTACATATACAAACCAGCATATTTATGACTTTAATGGCGTTTCAGAAATAATAATACGAAGCAATTTTATTTTATAGTTCTTCAACTGGTATTAATTTAGAATACTTGAAGGAGAGAAATGTACACTGTCTGTCTGCTGAACAACGTTTTGTTTTGACTGTAAAAGTATGCATAATATGCCTCATCTATTTTATTTTTGTATTTTACACATACTGTAACACTTCATGTAGAATTGGTTCTGTCTTGTGTGCACCAAAACATGAACATTATTAAAAAGATGATCCTAAGTTAGTGCAGTGGGTTTTATGATTGAAGAATGGCAATTTCCTTAACTAATGGGAGCACAACCTTTAATTTTCCATAGCACACTTGTAGTGATATGATTAACATTATACAACATCATTTTTTTCTTGTATAGAGCTGATAGTGAAAGGAGTGCTGTGTATGGAACTGTACAGGCCTGATAGGTCTCTGCCACATATACCGTGCAAACTAATTTCACTGTTTAAGAAACAAGGAGATTGGGTGATTTGCCTAAGGTCATAAGGAGCTGACACTGGGATTGAAACCAGATTCACCAACTCCAATGACAGTAACATTACCACTGAGCTACTCCCCCACCTTCATTAATCTCTTGTTCTCTTTCATTTGGGGTCCTCTGGCATTTAAATGTGGCTGAATACTGTATGTGGATTCAGTGAGCAGAAACGGAGCTCAGAGCATGGGGAAATAACATGGTTGGAGGGTTAGTGTTCTTGTAAATGGGAGCAGGAAGATTAAATGATGTGTGCTTCAGGTCTTGAGTTAGTTTGTTTATTGGAAAATAAAATGACAGATCATCTGAATGGGATATTTTTCATTTTTGTAGATATTTAACATTGGTCAGGAGTGTAGGAGCCATCATTAAAAAAAAACAAACAAAAAAACAGGATCCAGGGCTACAGAAAAACACATTTGTAGCTCAAGGTTGTAGTGTAATAAACTATATGTAACCCTCTTTGTCCGGCACTAAAAGGGGTTTGAATCGAATTGAGTATACAGTATATACATGGCTGTATTCAGTCTCTCCCAGATTTTCAGGGTGCTGGATGTGGATATGTGGATAGAATAATGATGGGCACCTGGAACATTTATAGTACAACAAGAGATTTATTCAGAACCGTTCATAATGCTCGACATTTAACAGACAAACTTCACTTCATACATTAAATGGTGTCAAACAATATGGTTACTCTGTGCTTTTTCCCCTGGCAGCTCTCACTCCTACACTGGGGAGGTACTTTTGCCTGTTTCCCTTAGTATCAGTTACACTGGCAATCTCCTGCATAGCTTCAATAATACCCGTAGCTCATGTAGACCCTTGTTGGGGGGGAGAGGGCATTTAGTTATAAAGCATTCTTAGTCTATACTTGTCGGATCAGAAGTTTATTGAGGACCTTCTGTTGGGGCCAATCCACTTATGCTACAGTGCTACTTCTCTGAAAACTCCCACTGAGCAACTGCTTATTCCTCTTCCTGCATGAGAACAATCCTGGGCCATTACTACGGGCACTAACTTTATAGGGTATGTTCCCCAACTAAAAATAATGAATGGTCACAGCACATCCTTAATACACATAACTATACACTCAACCGTATATACATGACTCACAATGAGGTCCTTACAAGAATTCCAGGGAACCTGCTTCTAGAATATTGAGTGGAGCTATATACACCCTTCTATCTCCTTGTGGTGACTTTACTGGCCACTAGACATCCTACATCACCTAGTGGGACGAGGCAACACCAGAGTGATCCCACCCGGTTAATCCATTAAGGCTGTTAACCCCTTATATTAACATGCAGTCTCCAGAGGGGGGCTACTCATAAGAAGCTGCTCTAGTATATATTTTTTAACCTAAAGATGGAAAAACAATATAATGGTGTAGATTGGAGAGTCATCAGAATGTTACATTATAGATGAAGAGATCTTAGCAAAAAATAAGGAGTTGATTATTCCTTCAAGATCAATTGTAATACCCATCTACACATAATAATCTCAGGACATTCTATAAGTAGCAAATAAGCACACTGAATTTATTAGACCATCTTTAAAAAATACCCTAATGTTTTGGTCTTCAACTTGCCTTCATTAGAGTAAAATTAAGGCTACTTAAAGGCTTTTTTTTTTTTAAGATGAATTAATACTTGGAGATGGACAAATTTGTATTGCGGATGCAGATTCACCTCAAAATCAGCCAGTTCCTTTTGTCAGTGGATTTCCGCGGATCAATCCCAAAATGGGCAATCCACATTTTATAAATATTTTTTCTATCACTGACAATCCACATGGTGGATTAATACAGCTCAATCCCATTATAGTGTGATCCGCTACAACTCGTACACATGCACATACACACACACACACACCCAAACAAACACAGTCCCCTCAGTCTGTCATTTTTACACACACACACACACACACACACACACACACCTCTTCCTGTACCTCCGCTGGGGGGGGGAGGAGAGAAGGGAGCTGGTTTATGTCCGGCTTCTCCTAACCCCCCCCCCCCCCTCTTGCAGACTCACAGCTTCTCTGCACAGCACACAGATTAGCTGCTGCCGGGTAGTAAGGGGGGGGGGGGCTTCTGCCGCTGCGACGCTGGTTTCAGGGAGAGCTGGGAGAGTTATCCCAGCTCTCCTCCTCCGGCGGACATGGAATCCCTGATCGTGGTGGCCATTTTTTTTTCTTTAAATCGCGATCCCGGTTATAACGCGGTCTCATTCTATGGCCCCAGAGCACCGCGTTATAATGGGGTTCAGTTGTAATTTGAACCAAAATATGTAATCCGTGATTCATGGATGAGGAGGAGTATAAATAGAGGCACCCAGGACATCCTTTTATTACATTTTTAGATTATCAAATTTTTTTTATAAAAAATTATTATTATTAATAATTGGTTCTTAAAAGTGTATATGAATATTTGCATCTCTTGAAATGCTGACCTGCTATTGGATTTTTGGGTAATCCCTGGGGACAGCAGACACAAATCAGAGCATCTAATTACTACATGGTTTTAATAAACGCTATTGGAGCTGGAATTACTGCGGCTGGACAGCTGTTGGCACCACAAAATGGGGGTTAATTATCTCATTGGCTAGCCTGTAGTTACTGTCGTGATATTACCCTTTGTCATATGATGATTCACAAACCACCATACAATCATCCACATCATCTTATTGCGAAAATAAGCAATTTTGGCAACATACATTAGTCTTATTTGAATGTTGAACATCTAGCAGTAGTGGTGTACAAACAAACCAGCTCCTTAAGTGCCATCTGTTCTGTGCCAGGCAGGCAGTACTACACCAGCCCCCAACATCTCTATCAGAATTGACAACTGTCATCAATTGAACTTCCATGCTGAAAGTAAAAAAAGACAGCCAGTGTCTGCACCAGGAACACGTTCAATAGACATGAAAATGTATGTATTTTAAACATTACATAATATGGTACAGCGGTTGATAACTCTATCCCAGGACACTAGAGGTTAGGTATGTGGTGGGGGATAACAGTTTTAAAGTAGGTGTAGCAGTGAAACTTGGCAACATAAAGCATGAATGACATCCATTCCTTGTCTAGCACACGTTCTCTACAAAAGTCAAGTTTCGTAGCTCAATGTAGGAATGTGCAAAGCATTTGTTTGAATATTGACTGGAAAAAAATGTGCTCCTTGTAGACAATGTCAATTTTTTTATTTAATCCCTTAGGGTTTTTTTTTTTTTTTTTTACTCTGGATTAATCCATTTTACCTTTTTCTTGCATTACAATGCTGGATTAGAATTAAACGCAATCTGCGGAAGGGATTTCGGTTAATCCCCCAGAGGGTTATTTTAAAGCCACACAACAGAAGCCACATAGGGTGATTATAACTAATCAGCACGGATTGAAGTTGGAACAATCCATCTGCGGATTTTACCCCAGGGAATTGATTTTGAAGTGAAAGCCCGGGAAATCCTGGGGAATGGATATGGACTTGTTCGACCATATCTACCAATACTGTAAATTCAGAATAATTATTTTCTGCTGAAGGAGTGTCCTGAAATTATTGTATGGGCATTTTTGTGGTAACTAGCTGCCTTGCCTTCCTATTGGAGCCCATTATACCTTCATTTTCTTTTCTCTCTGTCATCTGGTGTGCATTACCTTTATTGTACTAACATATCTAACTAGTACCCACAAACTTGTATTGTATGTCTTTATTTGTATAGCGCCATTAATGTACATAGCGCATAATAATAATAAATATTTACATTATGAAGACTTCTCTAGAAGTCTTTAGAAATTATTTACACTGATATCAAGTACTACAGCAAAAAGAAACAAATGTGGCATCCAAAGAATGCATAAATATGTTTAATTCAGAAGACATCTCTTTAAAGGGCCCGATTCAGGAGGTCTCTTACAGCATGACCCCTCTAGTCTTCCTTCTGGGATGGTCTATGACAGCATTCCCTTTTACCTCTGATTATTTTCTGGGATCAACTACTACATCCCGTGTTCTGTACAGGGGCGTTCCCATTTAATTCATGTAGTAGAAGAAATAAGAGATTGAAAGAATAAAATCCTTCCAATGCCAGTATTCTAAGCTACAACTGAGGTCAAAGAGAACATTAAAAAAAAGTGTCTTTGCAGCACATGAGCTAATAATCCTATCTTAAAAATACAGTCAATAAGATACTATTATCTTTGTATGAAATAAAAATAAACTTGTAAATAATGTGTCATACATTTGAATCAAATAACATAGAAAAAATATCAGGAATAAATGATACAGTACTTTTAGCTGAGTCAAATATTTCCTCTTCACCTCTTCCAGTTACCCAATAAATTACACTCCATGTTGCCTGCTTACGTGTGGGTAAAACTATACCCTATTTAAAATATATCAGCAGGGGGGAGGGTGCGGGGGGGAATTAATTTGTTCATTTTCTTTAGTAACATTATGTCTCAATTACATTTGTAGATTTAATAAGCACAACCATATTTATGCTCAATTGTAATGACCAACAATAAATGCACTAATTTCACTAATTTCAATTTACTTAGAAAAATAGCCATGAAAATAGAAGGTTGCTTGTTAGTTTTCTTTAAAATCGCTCTAACAATAGAATGATATAGTTGTTATTTATGCTAAGTGTCTTAAGAAATCCAAACAACATTTTAGAACACCAAATTTACGGAATTAAAAGCAATTTGTGTAATTGGTTATTATCGTTAATGCAATATTTTATGGCCTTGGTTCATAAAATGTAAATGATGATGAGTCCTTGGTTAACGTCCAAGATTATCCCTATTGTAGTACACACTTTCTGATATGGTTAGGAAAAATATGATACCAAGGACACTAAAAGAGAAAAGCTGACTGCAAGAAATATTCCTTGGAGCTCCAGTGACAGAGGAAGATACCACTCCTAATGCAGACTATGACAGGTCAGTTGCAAACCTGGCTAATGTTTGCAGATTATTATAGATGTTAGCCCCTTACCTGACATTGTTAATCTTCTGATTCGTGTTGATGGCCACAGTTACCGTATGCATGCACAGCAGGAGACCATGCACTTAGAGCATGGTTACAAATCATAGGTTGTGTGAAAGCCACATTTTGATGTTTACCTTGTCGACTTCAGGTTTTATTTCTGCTTTTAGTCTTTGTGGACATGGTCAGTTTCATTATTGCGCTGGCCTGAGGGGTCTCTCTCTAATTAATTCCAATTCAATGTTTTTGTATCTCTTAGCAGTAAAAGGGTTCAATGACTACTGTAACTGGAAATATATGAGAAGCTCACAGTTATAGTCCTGTGCAGCACTCAAAAATAGCAATTTGGCAAACATCAAATGTAGTTGCCTCCTTTAAAGCAGATGAAATTCTTTAAAAAAAAGTCCCTTTTATCGTTTCTTTGAAAATTAAGAAATCTTGTCTTTTCAGAGTGAAAAAGCAAACTGCTTGGCTAGTGCATTTTTTTCACTCTTGGCATATCCCACCTCTGTCAGATGACCACTCAGGAGAAGGTTAAAGCAATTTAACAATGTCAGATGCTGCTGAATACACAGTGACATTTAAAAAAAAAAAAAAAAAGCATACAGATAAAGCAAATCCAACCAAGTGTTATTGTAGCATATTTCCATATCTAATCATTTTCAAGAATACATATGTATCAAGTGTGTATACTGTATAAGCACAGTGTATAAGAAAAGCTACATTTACCAAGTATGGTATATTTGTTGATTAATCCCTTCTTTGCCTCTGGCAGCGAAGATGTCATACAGTTTTGCCTGTTCACTTTTCCATCTTGATAAATACAAGGGTGCACATAGGAAGATTATATCCTAAAGGTGGAAAGACTGTGGGATAAAAGGGAAGATGATTACTTTTCCTCTCTCTCTTCCCCCCCTAACAAAAGGTGCAAGGAGAGAGAACAGGGAAGACAGCTGGGATTAATTAGCATTGCTTCAAGAAAGAGAATTGAAAAACCTGTGCTGGAAGGACCACTTGCCCACACCATGAATATTCTTTAGTCTTACAATTATAGGCTCCTTACTTAAAAGGGTTGTTTATTAAGGACAACTTGCCGTAAAACACAAAATGGCATCAAAGTTACAGTATCAAGGGAAAAACATTCCTTTTGAAACCAATGGGACTTCAAACCTTGCTAAATAAGATCTAGTATTTTTACATCAGTTTTTGCCACAGTTTGACACTATCCCCCTCCCCCAGTATCCCAGATTCAGGGATTGTGCCTTTAACTCTTTCAGTGCTGACACTAAAGGATTAACTTCATAAAATATTCTATTGAGTGTAGTCCATGAGGGATTTACTGAATAAGACAAAAAAAATTATAGTAACTATAGTGTAGCTCTAAAAAGAACTTGGCTCTGTGGGTTTGCTATTAAAAGGTTTTACTGTAGTAGGATGTCCTTTTTAATAGAAGGTACAGAATATATCACTCATGCTTGTAAGATGTGTACAGTAGTTGTTACATTTACTACATTTTACTCTGGATCATTTAACCTCCTCCCTCCTTCCCCCCCCCCCTTGCAGAATTCTAGTCCCATCCCATAATCTCCCAATTTCATTTCTTCTTGATCCCTTAAAAAGTTCCCATAAATTCCCCCACGAAAATAGTCCTGAATAGAGAGTTCTCTATTACAAAGCAAGGACTGATACCCTCTACAAGACAGCAGTCTTTCAACAAGATTTTTTTTTTATCATTGTGACTGGCAATGACCTTGTATACATCTGTGAACCAAGAAGAACTAATTTCCCCAAATCCTAATCTGACTAATATGAGACCAATTGGTCTTGATAATGAAGTTCACTACTCTGCAATCATCTTCTCCAAGACAGTTTAGAACTGATTCTGCACATAAATAGCAGAAATATTAGATGCAAAGGAGCCAGGGCTTAGATTCATGCTTCACCTCTTCTCATTAATTACCACCATAGACTCCCTGTAAGATAATGACATTTCAAACTGCTTCGTCACAACATGAACTCATCAGTGACTTATCTCATTGCAGCATAATTCAATTAGATGATATTCTTACTAGATGCTCTCATCACATAGATTTATATCATCAGAAGACAGATTTAGATGTTGTCCCTTCATGTCTACAGTAACATTGCTACTACACATTAGCTATTTCCCTTGACTGCTTTGATTATATTGTTTTGCAGGTTATAAATATGAACATTTGGAAGTTCATTGCAAAAAAAATACTTTTATATTCACGACTCAGGGCAGAAGTGTTTTAAATTGTGTCCTGGTAAAAATCAGCTACAATATGCAATGATGATGTTATTACGCATTCCTCACATGATATACTTGCATAAGAAGCTTGATTTGAAGCACTTCAGAATTGTTGAGAACAATGTTCTAGCAAAGGATTTATCAAGGACAGGGCATTTGTAATAAACCTTTGGAGTCTGTTTATTTTGGTCAACAGTTCACACAAGACTTAAAAGCACAGTGCTCTCATAATTGCTAATACTGATGTATATACCATGGGAAAAGTATGGGAGGGGTGGGAAAGGAAAGTAAACCTCTGCTCAGCTAACAGGTAATTTTTTAATGGCGAAGATAAGGTGCTTGTCTGAGAATTGTATTTGCAATAAACCGAAAGAGAAAGAACTCAGTTGAAGTAGCACTCAATTATCAATGATGATTAGTGTATTGATTAAAAATAATCTTTATTATTCAATTTAAATGTTAAAATAAATGGTGTACAAAGAAAAAATAAAAAATAATAATCTTGACATGAATATGTCAGATATCTGGGGCTGTGCCAGTAGTAGCAGATCGCTACATAAGGATAGACCCCTATTGTTGGTCTAAGAGTAGCAGTGTCTAGTTGCTTAAGTTGGTAAAAGTAAGTAATTACACTCCCCCTTGGCCAAGGTGGGGAGTATAGTGATGTGGAACTACAGATGATAAATCTCGTCAGCTGCTTGTATGATATAGTTTAACACAGCAATTTGTGCTGTAGTGATATGGTATGTTGTAGTTTAACGCCACGTTGCTATGCAGATGGAGGAGCAATAGAGTGTCAGCCTCTTTTAACCCCATTACTTTGGTTTTAATGTACCTGTTCTGGAGTCTTATGATTTTTGGAACTTCCTTTTGTTTCTGTTTCATATACCGTATTTCCTCGAGTGTAAGATGCCATCAATTGTAAGACGCACCATCGATTTGGCCCTTACAATCGAATAAAATTAACTTTTTCACTCCATGTTGCAGGAGAGAGGTCCCATGTCAGCGGAGGATGAAGCGGCGGCACAAGAAAGGTCCCACGTCTGCAGATGGTTGAAGATGGATAGCGGGCGGGAGTGCAGTGGCAGGACAGGTCATAATAGCAGGAGAGCTGAGCAGGAGCAGAGCGGTTATGGGGGAATGGCTTGGGAGGTTCACACAGTAACACCGGAAGTTGACTGGTGTCTGACTTCCGGTTACAGTGTGCATCTCCCAAGCCGTTCCCCTATGCCGCTCTGCTCCTGCTCAGCTCTCCTGCTATTATGATCTCCTGCAGCCAGTGCCAGTCCGCTGTCTTCTTATCTTCATTCACCTGCAGACTTGTGACCTGTCCTGCCGCTGCCGCCGCACTCCCGCCACCTTTCCATATTCAACAATCTGCAGACGTGGGACCTCTTCTGCCACCAACACCCGCTTTGTCCTCTGCTGACATGGGACCTCTCCTGAAACATGGTAAGTGGAAAGAGGGGACTAGTACTGTAGACACTATTTGTTTATTTTTTAATTTTTTTTAATACATCGATTCTAAGACGCACCCCGATTTCAGACATGTGAAAATCGGAAAAAAGGTGCGTCTTAGAATCGAGGAAATAGGGTAATACATTTTATTTTGCCTAGTTCTGTGTCTCTCAATGTTTCTCTCATATTTTTTTTCTCTGTCCCTCTCCTCTTTACCCTTTTTCCAATTCTCTCTCTGCCTGTGTGTGTCTCTTTCTCCATTCTCCCTCTCCTCTTGGCCTGGGCCTGGCCTGTGGATTATCTCGGTTTAGGAAACATTTATGAATTGGAAATTGGTTTCCTGCAAATCGTTACTCCCACCACTTTCGTGCCAGCTTTATATTGGATAAAAAAAAACAAGCTTACAATAATGGGTGAGGGGATTGATAATACAGAATAGAGGATTCTGGGATCTCCCAAGTCACACAACCTTCTCGCACCCAGAAGGAACTGGTGCATTAACCCCCTAGGGGTGGGGGCTTTAGAGGCACTGACACCCTCTGCACTTACTCCTTCCTCTACTGTCTCCAAACATACCATTTAGATTGTAAGCTCTGTGTGTCAAGTATCCATTTTGCCTATTATGTGTCTGATGCAGTTACTGTGTCTGAATTCCATGTCTTCTGTCAGTTCAGTAAAGAGCTCCCAACATTATGTATTAGTGAATATAGAGCCTGGGGCAGAGAGTTAAAGTGAGGCTGGGAGTTGAGGAAGGGAGGCCCTTGAGGGGCCATGGAGCCATGTGTTGAGAGGATCCTTGAGTATCAGAGAGAGCTCCTCTCATGGACGGATCTGTTCTCCTCATTACATTGGCAGTAGAAACCCTTTATGAAGGAGAACATTAGAAATTAGACTTTTTGAACTCCGTGTCACCTGTCACATGTCACCTCTCTACACATTTGTAGGATTCTCCATTGCTCTGTGTAATATGGAGGGTGTCTGTGTCTCATCTGTCCCTGCCATCGGAGGCTGGCACCTGCACAGGAGCATGTCATTGCTACCCAGAGATATATGTCCCTCCCCAGCCCTAACCCAGGCTGAGCACAGCAAGTGCCCCCCCCCTAGGACTTATAAATAATTGTGGTCACGTTGGTCACACTAACTGCATCTCAGCTGCAAAATGAGGCTAACAATATATATGTGTTCTTAAGGCCATCTTTCTATGAACCTACTAAAAAAAATATGTTCCCTACACACGTCACACCAAGAATCATTATGTGTGTGATGTATTTCATTACATTTGAGTGTGTGACCCAGTATCTGTTTAAGTCACTATGATATACAGAATATGCAGGAGATTGCCGAATATGATTGGTTTTACATTACATTGTCTACCCCCCTCCCTCCCCCCAGTCCTGCATTACAGAATGAGATGACAGACATCATGACAAGATGCGCCCAGATGGTTTCACATTAACTCAGAAGAATTACACACAGCATAACACCATCAAATCATGGTGAGTATTAACTATTCTTTAGCAAAGGCTGGGACTCACACTGTGACTCTGTTATACAGTGTATGTATGTATGTATGTATGTAGCCATGCAGCCCCCGGCAACTAGATTCCCTACCTAAACCACAAGTCCTGGTACCAGCGCAGGCAGTGTTAGGGTTAATTCTGCAAACGTTAAGTAAACAGCTCCCTTGAGTGGCAGGGGGTGCTTATGGCCTAGGTACTGCCCATATGGGGCTGACACCTGGAGCCTGCCCCTGGTAACAGAAAAGGGCTGCAGCCAAATTTAGTGCGTGTGTAAGTGTGGAGACAGGGCTCTTGTTCACCTTCCATCCCCTCCTTCAGGGGAGTGGGGGTATCTACCCCATACTTCACCACGGAGAGTGGTGGACAGGGATAGATAAAGATAAAGTCTCCTTTGAGACAAAACACGTTAGAGCTGTACACTCTCTGTATGCCTTTCCATTTTTTGCAAGGGTAAATAATATTTTTTACTTATACTGCGCTTGGTTGATTTCGGAGCTCGGTGAGCAGTAACCACCATTTTTCCGTGGACAGGGATAGACCTTTGGTGCCTCAAGCCCTGGGGGTTGAGTCCAGGGACCAAGAGAAAAGAGTGTACGAATGTATGCTATACATTGTCAGTATGCTGTTGCTGTATTGTAAAGAGTAAAGAACCCAGTTACTGTTTTAAACTCCTACCTGAGGCTGCAGTTCTTCAGGGAGAGGGTGAGAGTGTTTTCCATGGGGGACTTCAACTATCTGCACTGTACCCCCAAGAGAAGAACTATTCAAGCACCAAAAGCCTGTCCTGTCTAGCCCCAACAACATCAGCAGATGCTCAAGGCCGTCTGTCAGGCTAACAGGTAGCACCAACCACAGGTAACAGCAGTGAATCTCCCTTAGGGTGGGGGAACATGTGTTACATTTGGAGGCACTGCTGAGATTACCATCAAGACTGGCTTTTCCAGAGAGCAAAGGGGATATGAACTGGGGAAGAAGTGAGATCAGTCACTGTACCCTAGCTAAGTATACCCAAGCAGAGTGAGCTACGCCCTGTTGTACGGTCCAGGGGGGCTCTAATACCAACAATCCTAGTTCATGCCAGACTGAGAGGTGCTTGAAAATCACCATATCAGGGCCATTGCAAGAGGAATTAGGGATGGTAGGCCTGGGATTGCTGGGGCTCTTGGGAAACCATCTGATGAATATCCAAAATAAGTGCAGTATGTGCGGGTAGTGTCTGAGGAGGGGCTCTAGAAATTCAGGAGGCCAGAACCTCAGTTTGAGGAGCTGCAGAAATACTATAGCAGTCCACAGAAAAGGGAGACGCAGTGTGTGCTATCTGAACTGTATCATATAATCTACGTACTGTATGTGTAGTGTCTCAAGGGGGCTTTATGGGATCTTTAAGACCAGATACCCCGTGAAAGGGAGCTACAGTGCATGAAATAGTGATTCCTGCCAAAACGGAAGATGTGCAGAGTTGCAAGCTTTTTCAGTGCAAAACTATCTAGGTTCGGCGCAAAAACAAAGGCGCACCCATAGCTAGTACTTGTTTCGGCGCGAAACCGAACCTCTACCTACTGTAAGGGCTGGATTCGGCGTGAAAGCTGGAGCCGCACCCACAGTTAGCGCCTGGACTCCTGGATCCACCAGGGGGAGTAGGCACAATACTAATGAACTATTGCGTGTCACCACTAGGGGCGTAGCCAGATGTGAGCTACCACGCCCTCAGTTCCACGTGGTGAGGCCAAGGAGCAGGAGTTATTCACGACTGTTCCCGCTTAACCCCACTATTATGGCAGAGTGCACGATATGCCAGTATACACTACCAGGAGGCTTCCTGGTATTTCAAGTGAATGGAGAAGACTTCCTCCAGGGCATTTGTCCCAACTGTGATTGCCCAGGCGGAGACATGAGCCTGAAGTCAACCTGTAAGAGATGTGGGACTCCCCACCTTAAGCTCAAGGTGTTGCCACCACCCATGCCGAGCTAGATGGAGGTGCGGGCCTTCTACAACACAATATGTGAATTGCAGAGACTTATGCAACAGGCATCCCCCAGGGCGGAGAAGAGTTGTTTGATGGCTAGTTACAATTTGTGCCACCCTGAGCAGAGATTAGATAGCACGGCCTATCGGCAAATATATGCAGCCTGGACTGCAGAATAGGGAAGGAACCATGTGTCCCTGCACAGAATTACCTACAAGACTTATCTGGAGAGATGACCGCCCGGAAGAGGGGGCGGCCGCACATCCGTCAGTGGTGCAAGAGCAGGACCGCTGCTTGCTGACTGCCATCAATGTTGCCGAGGTGTGCCGGTCATCCTCTCCATCCAGAGAATCTGAGGCTGCGTTGGAGGAAAGTGAAGAGGGGCGCTCCATCGTGATGCTCATCCAAGTGCTGCTGCCGTGGTGGTGCAAGTCACCAGGGTTGAGCGGGAGCTGTGTCCCATATCTGTGACGTCATCGGAGGCGACGGCTCTACCCGAGCGGAGGATCCCCAAGGCCTTGGAGGATTCTCATGAGGCAGCGTTGGAGATGCCTGGTCCCGGCCGGGAGAACCATACAATGTCAGTATGCTGTTGCTGAACTATAAAGAATAAAGAACCCAGTTACTGTTTTATACTCCTGCTTGAGGCTGCAGTTCTTCACGGAGAGGGTGAGAGTGTTTTCCACAGGGGACTGCAACTATCTGCTATAGGCCCTGTGGGAATGGAGGCGCTGTGCCACTGAGAGAAGAACTATTGAAGCACCGAAAGCCTGTCCTGTCTATCCCTAACAACATCGGCGGATGCTCAGGGCCTTCTGTGAGCCTAACAGGTAGCACCAATTGCAGGTAACAACAGTGAATCTCCCTTAGGGTGGGGGAACATGTGTTACATATAGTATAATATATGTGATACATTGATCTGTCTAATATACAGTATATATAATATAAATTGCATATTTATTTTTATATATATATAATGTTTTCCATTTTTTTTATTATGTTGCTTTATAACTAAATATTCTGTATACTAAATGTGTTCCCAATTGGCTGGCAATCTTGTTTATCAAATCACTATATTGTTATACTAATCTACAATACATAATGGTTTTAAAATTGTATCTCTAATATGAGCATTAATATGCTTGTTATGCTTCTGGCTCTGCATGGATCACAGAAGTCAGACAGTGTGATGTGCAAACCATACAGCATAGCTAATCTACGGAGCAACCTGTAATTTACACTATACAGGATCATCATAGGCTTTTGAACCATGGTAGCATGGCTGTTCATTTGGTAACCCCTTTTTAGTGACAGACTATGCACCAAATGCATTGTACTTACGGAACTGGGTAAATCAAGACCGCAGTCAATGATGCCACCTAATCGGGTTTTCCCTAATAAGATATCGGGTGCATAAATAGGTATTTAAAGTCAGAGGGTCTATGATAATGTTTCTTGAAATGCTAATGAAACAATGATGGTAGTATTTATTTGTATTGCAATGTATTCTTTGCCGTGCTTTTGTAAGCAAATATAAAATGATCATGGTCATTATTATTTAAATAGTGTTAGTACTACCTACAGTAGCAGTGCAATTAACTGAATACAAGCATCTGGTTAGCTTATAATGGTAGCATTGTCTTCTTAGGCTGCGCTTATAATGCTGGCTACGTTGACTGCGTTGTCGCGCAGCGCTGTAGCAAGAACATGCGGATGCCCATAGTAGGCACGACCGTGACGGCGCCACAGAGCGGCCGCGATCGCCGGTAGTCAAAGGATTTTTACTTTTTCGGCAATCGCTGAGTGACGTCAGTGGCACGTGAGAGGTTCAGCCAATGAGGGCAAACTTCTCATGGCCATGCCTCCTCCACGCCCCCTGTCGCCCTCTGTTTGTCTCCTGTACCTGTTACGCTTGTGCTCCTACACAAAAGCCGAGGGTAAGGGAAGGGACTCGATAGCGAGGTGGGGGATCCGCAGGGGAGACAAAAGGGAGTGAGTTGCTGCGCAGCTGGGGATCGGCGCTTGTAGTCACGTGACCGCGCCGCGCGCAGGAGAATGCGCGATGCGTCCGGAGGTGCGGAGCCAAGCTCAGAGACACGAATGGTCCAGCTGCATGTGTGCGCATGTTCTGACAGCAGAGCGGGAATGCGTGCGTTCTCAGGCACCAACGCGGGGGAAAGCCAACGCTGCAGCACAGGAGTCTGGAACAGGCCTCTGGGTGGAGAATAGCAGCAGACCTTAAGAACTCAGGAACACAGGCCTTAGCGTGGAGAGCAGCAGTACTGACCTCTGCGTGGAGAGTAGCAGCAGGTCTCTGGAAACATGGTGACACAGGCCTCTGCATGGAGGGCAGCAGCAGGCCTCAGGATACTCAGGTACTAATAACAAGATCTACAGAGGAGCAGGGGAGGTAGAGTCCAGAGCACACGGTAACAATAAAATTGCTTCTTGGAGGACGTCCAGCCTCCTTAAAGGCATTGTGCCAGTAACAGAAGAGTGCAGCAAATACTAAGTTCAAACTAAGGGTTGTTTAGTTAAATACTTTGGCCAAGGTATTGTAAGCCTGCTACCACGTCAAGGTAAACCCTATCAGCAGGTCCTACACTACCTGACGGTAAACTAACCTCAGTGGTAGAATGAGTGACTGTCCCAGTGTTCCGGAATCCAAAGGAGATGAGTACAGGTCCCAGAGGAAGTTCAGGCAGGAACAGCATAGAGTACTGGGGTAGTACTTTGCAGGGCCCTGGGTAGGTAGCCACTGACTGCTTTTAAAAGGAAGCGGCAGCTGTTAGCAATGAGAAAGTCAGAGAGAGGCTTACTTCTTGTCAGGAGGAAGAGGGCAGGATTTGCCAGGAAGCAAGATGGCGTTGTTTGCTTCAGATTCCTTAAAGACACATGATCTTGACACGCAGCTAGAGGGCGACAATCAGAAGAAAACAGGTAAGGAAGGAACACGCCGCAGGCATGTTCCGTGCATCGTAACAGTACCAGAGTGCAGGAATCGCAATGGCTAGGCGATGTCTCAAGTCACGCGGTCGCGTAGCCGGTCCAATAGCCAGCACCATAAGTGCAGCCTTAGTCTGCAGGTTGGACACTTCAACCTTTCAACGTGGAGACCATTCACGAACTGATCCCTTTTGCCAAATCAATGCTAAGCCAGAAAGCCCAACAGGAAGAAGGTGGAAATCTATGTGCTGGGCAGCGTGCTGACCTTTTTTGTGGGGGTCATAGAACTGGAGACCCTTTTGCAGTCCATTCACAAGGCGAGAGGGAAAAGGTTCTCTTCCCAGATACGGGACTGCAACAGTGCCCGTCGCAACAACACCATAATGTTTGGGGTTATTAATCCGCGCTCATGCTTCCTACAGTCTCAGGTATAAACCAGCTCCTTCCTTTTGCTGCTTCTGTGCGTGGAGATATTCCCCTTCTCCACTGAAGATCCACTGAGGATTACTCCACTGGTAGGACAGTCATAGAAAACAAAAACCACAGAACACACCAAGGTTGAAGAAATATATATTAAAAGTGAATACAAATAACAACTTACATATAATAAATCTGTTATCCAGTGAGATCTTTAAGTGGTACAGTCCATGCTGCCCCATTTGTGTTTTTTGTTTTCTAACACCATAATGTTCATCACATTACTCAGCTCACCATTCAAAGCAATAGTCACCTCCTCAGTCGGCATGTCCTTACTGACCGCAGTAGTAGCTGCTTCACTAGACTTTGTCCCATGCAGTGATCATCCATCATCATTCTACTTGCTATTTGCTGCTTGTGCTACTAGCATGCAATTATGTATTTGAAATTGTCAATATAAGTATCTTAAATGATGATCAATGCAGCACCAGAGCTTCTCGTCCTCGTCATCATGATGATGATGAGACATTATTAAAAACAAATTTCTGACAGGTTGCAAGCCTTATTTCGGACTTTTATTGCACCTGCTCTGTGGTTTTGTACAGATAACTCCCTTGTTGTTTACTGTATGTTGCTCTGTTATTATAAATTTAATTATTAAAATTAAAAAAAGATTTATTTTTGTAATAAAACATTTAACATTTTCTACAGTGAGCACATTTTTTTTCTGTCAAGAATCGAATAAATGCTATGCACATTACTACATTGAGCTAGGAAACACGTGACTATTAATTAAATAGAGTATGTGTGCTAGACAAAAAATGTGTGTCAATCATGCTGTTTGTTGCCTAATTTCACTGCTACCCACATTTTAAATCATTATCCCCCGCCACATACCCAACCTCTAGTGGCCAGTTAGACTGGGAGTTAGCAACCACTTTATCACATTATGTAATTTTTTTAATAACATATCAGGAGGTGTATGGGCCTTATTTTTTCTAATCTATGCATACATAACTGTATATTTTCATGCTGCTGCAGACGTGGACTGTCTTTTTTTTTTTTTACATAAAACATGGATGTTATGTAATTGGTGGGTGGCTGCCAGGTGCCAACGGCAATTCTGACAGAGATATTAGGGATGTCAAATATGGCACTTCAGGGGCTGCCTTGGTTGGTACACCACTACTACTAGATGTTCAACATTCCAATGTTTTACTTTCAAACACCTCGATAAAGGGATTAAAGGAGCATCTTTCAATACACACTAACATTTCAATTGCCCACTTGTCTCATTATTAAAGCAGCTGGTATTTGCCATAAATAGTCATGCCAATCATTTTGGCTGTGCTTTATTCACAGATTTCTAGTTGCTCTACATTTATCGAGTAAAGTTGGCCTGTATTTGGTGTTTCTATGTTGTACAGAAATTATTTGTGTTGCTAAAATTGAAACTGTGCACTGTTGCTGTGCATCGGCTAGTTTAACCCTTGCTATGCAGTGAAAACAGGAATAGGAACTTTGCTGCTGATGGTGTTCCCACTGGAGTACCCCCCTAACAAAGGAACCTCATGATGCCTGTGCCCACCCCCATCCTTCCTTGTAGCAGGCCCATTTTTTGAGGGGAAATACTATATAACCTCTGTCCGATCGCTTGTACGCAGCCTCGCAGTGATACAATGCTGTCTCTGAGGTACAGTTTACATTGGTGGGTACAGCAGAATGAAGGTCCAATTACCCATGTAGTACCGTATATATACATTCCTCTATATATAGAGAGCTGGTTATAATATGATATATAGTACCGTATGCATATACTGAAACCTCGTTATAGGATGGTATATAGTACCATATACATACACTCCCCATATATAGAGATCTCGTTATACTATGAAATATAGTACTGTACATATACATTCCCCTATATACAGAGAGCTTGTTCTAGTACTTTATATACTGTAGTTCTGAATATATGCATACATTCCACAGGAGTCCCATCCCTGTTTCGAGGCCCTGTACTTTAAATCCCTTAACAAAGATCTCTGGAGGGTGGTGCCAACAGATGTGCTCATTTCAGATCCTATATTGTATATTGTATATTAAAGTTCATGAAGTTAGAAAGATTTTAGTTGGATCTTGGGATTGAGCTGGTGGTCCACCGCGAGGCGAGATACCACCTGTCTCAACTCTCGGGGGTTTCAAAATGTTTATTTGTAAAAAATGTAAGTGGTCAAAGCAGGCCCTCAATATTATGTGTTCAGCTTGGAATGTTGCTAGTTGTCTGTGACCTTTCTTAGTAACTCTTTTTATGTTACTCTTTTAATGTTGCAGTTAAACCCAGCATTCAGGGACTAGGTCATATTGGAAGCACCTGCTAATTTACCTCCCTAAATGTAGCCATGCTGTGTCATGGGGTATAAAAGGTGGGGAGGGAGGCCCCTGTTTAGACTCAGTCTCAGGCTAAGTGATGTTCTATGTCAGTGTCAATTCCAGTGCTGGGGCCAGTCCTGGAGTTCTGTTCCAGAGGACACTGCATGGAAGAAGAACTTTGGAAATCTCTTTAGGGAGGTCCCTGCAACTAGTTCTATACAGGCATACCCCGGTTTAAGGACACTCACTTTAAGTACACTCGCGAGTAAGTACATATCGCCCAATAGGCAAACGGCAGCTCACGCATGCGCCTGTCATCACGTCCTGAACAGCAATACCGGCTCCCTACCTGTACCGAAGCTGTGCACAAGCGGGGAGACTATAGAGCCTGTTACAAATGCGTTATTTACATCAGTTATGCACGTATATAACGATTGCAGTACAGTACATCCATCGATAAGTGGGAAAAGGTAGTGCTTCACTATAAGTACATTTTCGCTTTACATACATGCTCCGGTCCCATTGCGTACGTTAATGCGGGGTATGCCTGTACTGTAACCCCAGTTTCCCCAGTTGGGAGTGTGTGTTGTTTATCTGTGCACCGTTGTGGCTACCTTTCTTCCAATAAATTCAATTTTATAAACTCTGTGTTTCTGTCTAGTGACTTGATCCCTGGTGTGATAATCCCGGTCTCCCATGACAGTGCCTGTTTAACCTTTAGTTCAACTTTAAAGGAATTAAATATAATGAGAAAGTATTATTACCCAGATGTCGGGGTGAGTAGAATATATACACAAAACAAATCAAATAGTTCAAATTAGATCACTAATTATGTATCAGGGTACTTAATGTAGTTAAAAGGATTTTTATTATCTATTTATTATCTATTTATTAACCAAATAATAAAATAATCGATCTCTTAATTAATTAAAATTCTATCCAAAAGATAGCCCTACAGAGGTCTCATAGCACTGAACTAGTGGGCAGGTAGCATTAGTTGTGTAGGATAAAAGGAGAGGGAGAATCCATCAGTATGTACACAGTTACAGAATTGTCACTGCAGAGAAGTTTGTCTGATATACTAATTGATATCCAAGAGCTCTGTTGATGCGGGATCTTCTATCTGGTATTCACTTTCAATCACACACTAATATTAACAATGTTACAAAATTCTATAGCTACACGAAAACTTTGCCAGCTGTCTGGATTTGTACTTGAGTTTCAAAAGCTCTATTGATGTAGAAGCTTCTATCCAATAGTCATATTCGGTCCCATTCAATTTTTTCCAATCAAGCTAGTGGATGGCAAATAGAAAGATGACCATCAATATACACAGTATTTACTAGGTGAGTACAGTGGAGCGTTGTCAGTTCAATAAATACTACTAGTGTTGTGTTAGTGTGAGAGAGAAAATCTCCCAGTTCATAATCCATTAATTAGGGTTAGTCCTAATCACTGTTCAGTGAGAGGGGAAATTTGGGTACAAGCAATTCCTACTTTGAATAAACCTGCTTGCTAGTACCTTGTTGGCTCTAGGTGCATGTAAATTACATAGCATTTCCTGGGAAATATGTTACAGTTATGAGTCATAAATTGAGAATACCTTATAATGTTAAAAAATGTAATCCCCCATATCATATTTAGTACTGGATAGTGTACTCAATAATAATTAATTGCCCTGTAGTTTTGAGGAAATGTGGGGAATAGAGGGTATCTGGTTTTAAGTATATACAGGTTCCTTAACATCTCCTGGAGAAATGTACAGTTTGACAGCTGTAGGCTGCCAATTGGAAGCAGGCTTCTAAGAAACCCTTGCAGTATTGGAAAGGGTAGTCACCCTAATATTGTTTTGCACTAGATAGTACTGTATATTCAAATCATTGCCCTATAGTTTAGGGAAATTTGGGGAAAAGGAGTTCCCAGTTTCAAATAATCCTACTCATTAGTGCTGTATAAAATAAAAATAATCTCTCACTCATTACACTGTGTTGTCTCATTGCTGCAACCCCCCCTTTATCGTATGCTGCCTATGTAAAGTTGCCTGCTACTTTGTGTTGTAGTGGTGGGTCATGTAAGCTCTTAAGGAAGAGGTACCAAGAGGGCTTACCCCTTTTGACAATTGTTCTGCATAATCAACATGTAACTTTAACATGATCCTTTGAGAGTTCAAAATAACACCACATGATGGCTTTTGTTGTATTTGAAGTATGGGCAACGGGAGGCATAACTGGGGTTTGTGGATGAACTTGTGAATTTAATCATGGTAGTCTATATTGTGGTGCAGGTGGTGTTGGCCCTGGGGGATTGTCATCGTCATCATCATCATCATCATCATCATCATCATCATCATCATCATCATCATCATCACCATCACCATCACCATCACCATCACCATCACCATCACCATCATAATCATAATCATCATCACAACAACCAGAACCATGATCGGTCATTTGTCGTTGTGATGGTCTGTGTAATGGTGTGTGTTGTTTTTGATGCTGATAAGGAGGAAGGAAACATTAATGTACATGACGTTGAAAATTATGGTTTCTGTTTATTAAATAATTAATATACAGGGCCGTTGTTAATTTAATTATTACCGCTTCTATTGATCGCTTTCCTTGTCATTTAATCTGATTGTTCACAAATGTGGAGAATGATCAAAGTATCTTCACTTTTATCTGAAACATTATCATATTCATCCTCATTGCCCAGGGCACCTCCACCACCACCACCACCACCACCACCACTACCACCACCACCACCACCACCAATCCCAGTCTTTAACAGCATCAGCAACATCCTCATCACCAACATCCTCATTCATAACAAGTGACACTTCAACAAGCCCACTTTTAGGTCATTTCATAGGCTTCCCTTGGCTTCTGGTGGCTTCCCTTGGCTAGCCCGCAGTAAACAAATTCTTCCCGGGAGAGGAATCTTGCACCTTGCCCTGGTACCGAGAACTGTAAGTCTTGCTACATCTGTATATTAAATTATAAGAAATGTACACATACAAACAAAACAATGTCAATTTAACGCCACGTGTGTCTATCTTCCCTAATTACGGTAAAACTCTGCATGATTTTTTACCTCCTTTTTCCTATTTAAGGGTTGTTAGTATTTTTTTTACATTATCTTCCCTTATTCACTTTACCATATGATGATATTTAGGGGGGCGATGGATCAAAATCTCGTGGATGCAAATCCTATGCAAAAGTAGGGTAAATATCTGCACCAGATTAAAATAAATACATAAATTGCAACCAATAGCCTCTTTTCCTTTGTAAATCAAGAACAGTTTCTTTTTTACCACAACACCCACTTTGTCTTTTCGGATTTTTGGACAAAATCATGCAACATTTGAGTTGCTGTGCTTCTATTTGTTTGGTATGTTATAATGGAGATGGGGCATACAAAATTGAAAACAGTGGTGTTGATGAGGTCTTATCAATAAACTAAACTAGCCCTTCTTTCAAACTAGGCACTATCACATTTTGCTGAAAGCTTTGTTACATAGTAGACTACTGTTAGGTCTTCAGATATTTTAATCATGCGAAGCGAAGAACAAATCAGTGCCCTATATCATACACTGGCGACACAGTTTATTACACTGCGGCCAGATCCGCAAGCCGGGAGATTTCCCGGCTTGCTAGTGGCCGCCCCTCGGCGTGCCGCGCGTCATAGACGCGCGGTCACGCGTCTTCGGGAGCGTGCGCCCCCTGCACGCGCGTCCAGGGGCTCCCCGAGGGAGCCCTGGTGTCCCGCGATCGCGGGACAGCGGCAGGGGGTTCCGGGGGACCCGGCGGACCCGGCAGCGGTAGGGAGAGCGCCCCGATCGGAGGGCGCTCTTCCGCTGCTTCGGCGCGCGCCCGTCACTCTCGGGCGCGCGCCAGGCTACTGCTGCGGCACAGAACGGGCAAATGCTCGAATAAACTGTGCCGCAGCAGTATAAATAAACGCTTGTTCTTTTCAAAATTACATTGTCGTTTCCACTCTCTTCTAAAGTCCTAATTTTATTAAATCATTCCTCGTTGTTTCTAAATAAGAGCTGCTATAAGGTAAAACATGTGTGAATGGTAATCCAGCCACCACAAAAAAAGTGTGGATTGGTCTCTGTTATGGTGCTTAGCTGGAAAATATTTTTTATTTTCTGTTGTTATTAAACACTATTATGTACACATGCATATCAATAGTGTTGGTAGGAAATTGGAATATATATATATATATATGTATATATATATTGTGATACCAGCACTGGCATCTAGGTGCTGGAAAGAATTAATCCTCCCTGGAGTTGTCAAGAACACCTGAAATCTAATTAATCAGCCTGGGCTGAACTCCTGAAAAATAAGGAAGCAGCAAGGCACAGAGACGTTTTTCCCCAGAGAAGGGGGAGACAGAGGAGCTCCCCAGCTACCAGGAGCTGGTTAAAGAAGCTTGCAGAGAGTGAGAGACACTGCTGAGAGAGCCATGCTGAAGCAGTGACGTCTGGTTGCAGAGGACCTTAAAAGACTAAAGATAAGGCAAGCGCTTTGTTATCTGCAGAGACTTTGTATGGAATGTACATGTTTTGCGGCTGACAACGGCTTAGCTGGCGGCCTGATAGTTAGGGCCTGAGAAGTCAGTTAGTTCTCTGAATAGGGATAGGATTTATTTTATTTGGTTTTCTTAAAGGGACAGTGGGCCTATTCGTATTATTTATCCCTGTAAATAAACCCCAAGTATAGAGAGATACAGCGTTTCTTGCCTCATTTGGGATAAAAGAGACTGCAATGTGGTGTCGGCATCACAATGTATGTGTGTATGTGTGTTATCTGTGCTGTATTTATTCAATGCTTGGGGCAACTCATGGGAGTCCACCGGGAATCACACAGAACCATATGGCAGTCACCTTATCCCCAAATAAACCATCCTTAAGAACCTGTGATTCATTTATTAACAAATACACTATTTACATTTCTGTATAAAATTACTCACTGTCTATGGAAGAAACACTAGTAGACTGTAATGGATGTCAGATTCTCATCTCTTATCTCTCACTATAAACCTTTCTTCAATTTCTCCCTTGCCCCAAATATTCCTTATCTGCTGTACATTGGGTTTGCATTAACAGTCCTTTCACATCTATGAGTCATTCTCCCAACTTTTCTATCCATTCACCAACCTACATTTTCGATTCACTATTCAAATAAACACTTCCCCATAACATACCTTTCAGCAGCTAACCAATGCTACCCCTGTAGCTCTCCCTCTCCTAACACCTTGCTACATACAGTATACAGTATTGAGCTTTCTAGCAGTCTCTCTGCTTATACCCAATATTGTACCACTTGATTCTATTGTGCGAAAGGCTTCTGGGGTAGCAACAATACTTACATATTGTTTCTATGTATGTGTCTACCACTTATAATTGCATTGACATTGTACAATCTTGTAAATGCCATGTTGTATCTGATTTTCTAAAGCACTGAGTGTAATACTGATATTAATAATAATAATAATAATAATAATAATACAGTAATAATAATAATACAAATAATAAAGATGATAATGATAATAGTAATTCTTTAGTATTGTCAGCCAAATAGATAATACAAAAAACAGCTGAAGGATAATGCTACCTTAAACAAAACAAGCTTCTACAGACTCAACTTCCCATTTTGACCTGCAGTAATCTGGTAACCTTGCTAGTACCATCCCAGAGCTACAGTTCATCATTTATGCAGTTGGATATGTCTAGCAGGGTTGCCCTTGGAATTAATTATCATAGTAATCAAATCTATTTCCAACCATGTAGATCATAAATTTGTTGCAAGCCACTTTAGCAGAGATGGTAAATATGCTTACAAAGCCAAATAGGACATTTTCAGGAATGTATTTACAAGTTACAGCTACATCTGTCGTGCACACATTATAGAAATCGTTTTTTTTTCTTTGTAGTTTTACGTATGTATTATTTACACATTTTTAAAAGTAGCCGTACATGATAGGATACCCAATCTTTAAAAAGGAACACCCTGCAATGTGGACCAACACATCCTATTGCTACAGTACAGTATATGCCTCTAGAATAGCAATACAGAAACCAAATATAAATAATATATATTAAAATGATTTACAGTATATATCCATAATATATTACATATGCACTTACCATGTGTGTAGTGTTTGTCACAATACAATTGATTGTGACAATTGATTGTGACAATGATTTCCTGCCCTGGAATCTTGCAATGTAATCTATGCTGGCTGGCACAAGGAGAGAAAATGATTTCCCCAAGTTCTAAAAGAGCTAACACTGGAATTGGAACCAATTTTCTCACTTCAAAACCAATGTTTTTTTCACTAGGACAATGGTAATTCTTCTTGTCAAGGAACTCACTCAAACTGCTGCCTTGAGTCCATTCTTACATGGGTGGATACTCTGTGCAGCCACATCTGAGTTAGTCAGGGAAAAATGTGTATGGTGCTTCACTAGATGGCAAAGTTTCTGTCAGTACCCCCACAAAAATAGCCCTGGAGGTAGTACCAATAAAAAAAAGAGGATCCAGTCAGGTAAAATAGTAGTTGCTATTTTATTTGATGCTAGATCATGTTTTACTGAGGAGATGAGTTTTGGAGTTTGGGAGTAAACAGTCATATTGACCAACAGATCTGCAACACTGCAGTGCATTCATTTCAAGGAGTAGATGTTTCCCTTTAAGCAAACTGGTGTTTTGAACTGCACATTGGAATGTTACTGTAGCCTAGCCTCTGTCCGCTACCTATTTCCCTGGGCCCTACCAGTGTAAATCCTGTTAGGTACAGGCAGTGGATTGGTTAATTCCTCCAGAAGGCCTAGTGTGCTATTTCAGCCTTGGATACCCTTACTGTATCCAAGGGCGGGCCTAGCAACAACTAGAGTGTGTCAGCCTGGGGGAGGTACTGGCTGGGTGATATATGCAGATGTGACACCTGTCAGTATCAGACCTGCCCTGTTATGGGGCAGGGTTACAAGCCCAAACCCAGGGTATATAAACTATCTCTCTTCCAAAAGTGGGTGTGTCTCTTTCCTCCCCGTGTGGAGTGAGCAATAGCTACCCTGTGTTCCATAAGGGGACATAGGAGGAGCACCAGAAGGGAACTGAAATGGGCCTCAAGCCTTAAAGCAGGCCTGCACAACTCCAGTCCTCGAGGGCTGCAAACAGGCCAGGTTTTCAGGATATTCCTACTTCAGCACAGCTGGTTCAATTAGTGGCTCAGTATGATTGAGCCAGCTGTGCTGAAGTAGGGATATCCTGAAAACCTGGCCTGTTTGCAGCCCTCGAGGATTGGAGTTGTGCAGGCCTGCCTTAAAGTAACCTTCCAGGGGAAGCAAGAAAGGAATGCACTGCTGTAACAACTACCTAATGCAATAAATACCATTGAACCATATGCAAGTGTGATTCACTGTCTTGGGATATGGAAAGGTGTCAGCATGGGCCATACTATTACCACAGGATCCTCGCTGACTGGAGGCACTGCCAACGAATAAGGTATTGAGCAAGAGAAAGGACTATCAATAGTCCGAAACGCGTTGGTGTGGTTTTTTGTTCTTGATTCATTAAAATAAGCTTTTTATTATGGGAACGCATCCTTGCACTTTTTTCTGGCATTGCCAGTTTTGGACCTAGTGCTCCGTTTTTCTTTCTCTTGCTCAATATATCCATCTACAGGCGGAGGCACAGTTAACCCGTGGGATCCTGGATACATTTGGATTTGCTGTTCATCGTGGATATTCATTCCCATGTGAGTCTATTCCAGTTTACCCACATATGTTCTGGACTTTGTTTATCAATTCTGTTCCATCGAAATAGATGTTTATTTTACTGGTCACCGGCAGGTGTTTTACTATAATTACATCCTTACTGCTGTGCTCTGTGGGATTATAGTTTGCCAGTAAGCATCTTTTGGAATCATCTGCTATATTCACTCAATGGGTTAATTCCATTCTACAAGAATTTATCAATTCTCAGTATTGCTGTTTTCTTCTGAGCACCATACAACGTTTTTTTTATTATATCAACGAATAAGGTACCCTGTAAACCTGTCCTGATAATACCCACATCATCGCGGAAGTACTCAGCCCTCCTGTTACCGCACAGGTAGGCACCACATCGCACGAAAGACCTTAGTAGCAGCCCAGATCTCACTTAGGGTGGGGGTAAAGGGGCTACATTACCATGAAGTGTAACCTACTGGACAAGAGAATGCAATTGGAGAAATATTGATAATCCGCGTTTCCTGTCTTTATCTTCTTGCCAGCGTAAACTTTTCCCCCCCCAGCGAGATTCACTTTCTTGTGCCACCAATGAACAATTTAGTGATAATATACAGATATGGAAGACATTACAGATTACACCTGCTGGCGCATTGCAGTGGAACATTTGCTACGCGCCAGTGGCAGAAGCGCCCATTGTTTTGAATTAGTTGCACACGAGAAGGGGCGGGCGCCTGCAGGGGCAATAACTGCTGCTACATCTGTATAAAAGAGAGCTGAATTTTTGAGGTAGGCATTTGTACCTTTCTGTTTTTTATGCTGCCTTTGCTTTTTGGTTTCTTGCCCTTTAAAAAAAAAAAAAAAAAAAGATCAACCATTCATTGTGTTAATCTCATTTCTCATGATGACAGTGCAGTAAGTTCAGCTACATCGATGTGTTCCGTTCTTAAGTGATGTTTAGCAACGCGTATCCCTCATTCAGACATTTCCATTTCATGAAGCTACTGGCACTGGACGCAACTCATTAGAACATAACACAGTTTTTATACTGATTGATGTATAGTCATATGAAAAGAGTTTGCCAAGATTAGAAATCGCTTTGCAGTGATCAGCATAAAAATCCGGCATGAACTGAGACCTACAGTATGCCAATAAAAATAACTCTTGGTGTTCTGCCTGCTGTTCATCTGGTCTGGGTTTGGCTCTGGGGTTGTGGGTAATTTTGTTGAGCATAAAGCTTGAAACACGTGCACTGTATATTGAAGAACTGTTGATGTCAGAATATCTTAAATATGTTGGTCTTTAAAGGGGCAGATCCTCCTGCATGTTTATTTGTTGTTGTTTGTTAAGATTTCTTCAGAATATTGTACGGTAGGAGGATGTCTGTCTTCCCCTCCAGTTTCTTTCTCTACTCATTCATTTTTTTATTTTATTTTTAAAGGAGTCTAAAACCCAAATTAATATGGCTGACTGTTCCCTTTCACTTAGTAAAATGTGTAGACTACAAAGAAGCTTATCTAAGAAGATTTGAAAAAATTCTGCTAAGATCCTTTGTAGTCTGCATGGAAAATAGCTCTGTGTTGTAAACAAAAATGTAAATACAATCAAAAACAACTAGTTATAAAAATACAAATAAGGTTGGTAATTTGCTTTATTGTTCATCACACTGAGTTCACTTTAAAAAAATAGGTAATATTGGGTGAAAGCACTTTTAATCAACAAAATAACTGTAACACTGTCTAAAATGACCTAATTGTGTTGTTCACCATCAGTGTTCAAAGTGGCTTACAAAAGTAGTGATATTGTGATATAAACAAAATTATGATGTAAGGATTAGCATTGGAACTTGGTTCAAATCCTGGTGTCAGCTCCTTGTGACCTTGGGCAAGTCACTTTATCTCCCTGTGCCTCAGGCACCAAAATCATACATTGGTAGCTCATCTGGGTAGGGACTGTGTCTGTAAGATGCCTATATATAATGTTGCTTATTGTGCAGTACATGGTAATTGTGAAGCACTTTGAGTCCCATTGAGAGAAATGAAATAAAAGTTATCATTATTTTACTCTACATTACATGGGAACCTCAGCTATAAAATGTTGAGAAGCATGGGTGGGACATTGTCAATCATTTTCATTAATTATACGGACATCCGAATGTGAAATAGGCGACTGACCGACTGAACTAAACTATTGAGCTAAAAATACTGTTTGCCTCTCTTATCTCAACATTTTCAACTATTAAAAATGTCACGAGTTTTGCTGCCATTATGTTATAGTCCGTGCAAAGACTTTAATGGGTTAATTACTAGATAACCAAAACTCTGAAGGTCTTATTACTTTACTGCATGATGTGGAAGCTCAGAAGATTAGGAAAAATAAGGTTAGTATTCCCAAATTACGTGAAAATTCTTCCACAAAGTGTCTGTGAAAGAGATCATTTATTGAAATGATGAATATGAGCAGAGTAGCGGCTAAAAATAATATGTTCCTAAAGCTCAGACGAAGAAAAATGAGCCCTAACATTTGTTTTTCTTAAGCTGGCAACATCAAAGTCACTCATGCACTTGACAATTATTCCAGTGAATGTGGTATACAGATGACCACTGGTTGTTGTTGTTGCTGTTGTTATTATTGACTTCCTTAGCATCTAACACCATGTTAATTTAAGACCTGCAATGAATGTCTTCAGACGTGAAATATATTAAATGTTGTGGATGCTACATCATTGAATCCCATTGATTATACACTAGTTGTTTAATTTGGGCTCAGGGCAATTGTCATCAATATTGTTCCTAGAGACAGCAAGAATATCTAAGTATACCTTGTACAAGGAAATGTACCCTAATGGTTTTATTAGCTGACAAAATAAAGTGTATGAGAACACTGGGAATAAATAAAGTAGCCAGATAATACAATTGGCTCATTGGTGCTATGTACCACCACTTAATTTACATCATGACCAAATGTACAAAAATAGTGTCTCTAGTTTTAAGTATTGAAGGTTTGTTACATGGAACAAGAAAATGGTATATGGTGACACCTGGAAACAGACAGGGAGATGTACATCATTTTTATGCATGGTCCAAGATCATCCTCTGAAAGGATATAGGTATTTGTAGAAGATATAGGGGCTGATTCTATGACCTAAATTAAGCAAACTCTGTTCAAACCGAGTTACTATCGCACCCGGCAAAAAAAAGAATAAATACAGTAGCACTTGTTATTACAGAAATTATATGACCTAAGTCGTCAAGATTTTGGTAATAATTTACCGGGTGCGACATTTTAACCCTAGCCTCTATGCAGAAATGAACACGACCATTACAAAGGCATGAAGTACTGCATTGCGATAGCATTATTACTATGTCTACCATAGGATTCTGTAAAATAAATTATTACAGAACCCTGTGGTACTCATTGCATTAAACCCTTTCATGTCAGCAGCTACTGTACCAATGTATACCACAGGCATCAAAGGGGTTAGAACATAATACAAGATACACTACATACCTCCATTGGCTACCTTTGTGGCAAGACAAACCTTGGGTAACTCCTACAACCAAGTGCCTGGAGCCTAACCACTCCCATAAGGGCAACTACCCCATCAGCCCTCTACCCCCACCCCCTAACAAACCTAACCCCCCTATAGACTAAGGGCCAAAATCCTTTTAGCCAAATTTGGCTGATAGGGCTTTTTCGCCATTAAAGAGACAAAAACATGACATGTATTAAAGAAAATCAAGACCACAAATACATTTAAAAAATACATAACGTAATAAAAAATATATTTCAAAGTCATTGATTGCCACTGTGGCTACCCAAGCTCTCACAATTGGAGCCTAGTTTGCCATTATGGCTATCAGTGGCAACCTGTAATAGAAAATTGGTTACTTACCCCACCCTTGATGAAAGCTGTCCTCATATTTATGCCAGAAGATCCCCAGAACGTATCCATAAAGGCCCGAAGGCCACCAAAAAAATTAAGTTATTAATACCATAAAAAATTATCCAAGGCCCAGTGGCCCAAAAATCACAAAAATGTTACAAATAATCCATACACAATGGCCAATTTGTAATCCCAGGCCCGATGGCCTATTTATAATCCAAGGCCATCTTGTGGCCATCGACTTGGGATCCTCAACTTGATACTACGCCCTTGAACCTCTGTTGCCTGAAGAGTCTACTTCAGCAAGTTTTCTTGTGTTTTGTCTTCTTTTCTTTTTTAAAGATGTCTTCTGTC
Source organism: Ascaphus truei (assembly GCF_040206685.1). Lineage (NCBI taxonomy): Eukaryota > Metazoa > Chordata > Amphibia > Anura > Ascaphidae > Ascaphus > Ascaphus truei. The sequence continues at coordinate 33,252,997 of NC_134492.1, forward strand.
TTCTTCTTGAATCTTGACCACTGGATGTAGCCTCTACCCTGACTTCCGGTGTTCTGCAATGGCACAGGCCTTATATAGTTGCCTGCGTCATCGCAGAACACGTGTAATGGGGTCATATGGTGCATCAGCCTATCAGGTTTATTGATGTACCATGTGATTCTTGCTATTTTCTTATGACATCATTTATTTGCCAACCAAGGGAAACCTACCGTATGATGTCATTTTAAAGGGAAGGAATCCTATGGAAAATCAACAAATCAGCTTGAATTTCCAAGGGATTCCCTCCCTTGACATGATAGCTTGTGCCTCTGTTGGCTAATAAATAATGTCAGAAAAAAGTGCAGAAATCACATGCTACATCAACTAACCTGATTGGTTGATATACCATGTGACCCCTTTACACATGTTCTCCAATGGCCCAGGCCACTATAAAAGGCCTGGGCCCTCGCAGAACCCTGGAAGTCAGGGTAGTTGCCACATTCAGTGGTGAAGATCCAAGAAGAAGACAGAAGACATATTTAAAGACAATAAAAAAAAGAAGACAAGAACTACTTACTGAAGAAAGCTCTTCAAGTAACAGAGGATCAAGGGCTTTGTGACAAGTTCAGGATCCTACGTTACAGGCAACGGATGGCCTTGGCCATCGGCCCAGGGAATACAAATAGAAATAGATTTATTTTTATTTCATTTTTGTTTCTTTTTTTTGTCCATCGGGCATGGATTATTGGTGGGTTTTATGTGGCTTTTGTGTCATCGGGTTTGGTGGTCATCAGGCCTTTGTGAATTAGTTCACATATATGGCTATATAGGCTCCCATTGAAAGAGTTTAGGTACCTACAGTGGCAATCAATGGTTTTATGTTTGAAATTTAGTTTTTATTATGTTATGTATTTTATTAGTTATTTCTAATGTCTTGTTTTTTTTAATACATGTCATGGCTTTGGAAACCCATGTCTAGCTGATCACTTCGGCTACTAAAGGGTTAATAAGCAACGTAATGTTGTGTTTAGGTTATCTTGTCTATGTATATAAAGGCCAAAATATTGGCCATTATATACAGTACATGGGCAATATAGGGCTATCGCCAGCCTCAAGTAGGTGATAAACAAATTGATTATGTGTGCCGTTTATCAGGTTCTAATCATGATCGGAACTTCATGACTGGCGCGATAAGCCAAAAATTGTGTTATTAGAAAATTTGTTTTCGGGTTCCATTTAAAAAATGCATTATTTTTAGTGATGCTACACTGATGAATTGCACAATAAAAATAATGCATTGTTTTCAAGGTACAGTAATAACGCATTTTTGCCTTATTGAACGTTAATGACTCTAGGCATATATGTGCTCAAGCGACCAAACAGGTCATTTTCGTACAAAATTCTCCATTAAAGTCAAAGGCTGAAAATGGCCCAAATGTGGCTACGGCACATGTAGAATCAGCCTCTACAGTGCTCTATGGGGTATATTGACTAAAGACTGAAGTCTAAAACTGAGACAAAACCAGTGCAAAAAACAGCACCATATTTCTCTCTCTCTCTCTCTTCTCTCTCTTCTCTCTCTCTTCTCTCTCTTCTCTCTCTTTTTCTCTTTTTCTCTTTTTCTCTTTCTCTCTTTCTCTCTTTTTCTCTTTCTCTCTTTCTCTCTTTCTCTCTTTTTCTCTTTCTCTCTTTCTCTCTTTCTCTCTTTCTCTCTTTCTCTCTTTCTCTCTTTCTTTTTCTTTCTCTCTTTTTCTTTCTCTCTTTTTCTTTCTCTCTTTTTATTTCTCTCTCTTTTTCTTTCTCTCTCTTTTTCTTTCTCTCTCTTTTTTTCTTTCTTTCTCTCTTTCTTTCTCTCTTTTTTTCTCTCTTTCTTTCTCTCGTTCTTTCTTTTTTTCTCTCGTGCTCCCCTGGTGTAATACATAAACCCCTATGAAGTAGTCTATATTCCAGACAGGATAGTCTCTGCACTAGGATTCTAGGGATGTGATCTTTGGGCAGGGTCCTGAAAGTATCAGCTGCACGTTTGTGAAGTTTGTGAAGCTACACAACACTGTACATTGGACACTAGCCATACACCAAGTTGCAGTATTATTATTCAGGAAATACTTGAAAATGGAGGAGGACACGCCCCCCGATGGTGAATGGCAGCTTAGAGTGAGAGCTCCATTCCCCCCGGTGCATTATAGTGAAAAATAACAGTTAAAACGCTATTGTTTCCTTACTAAAGATAAGCGCAACATACATCAACCTACAAGGATGGCTTCTACCAAAGCGGTTCGCAGAAAAACGCAGCCAGTATCTACATATTTTCAAAGTAAAGGTACAGCTAAGGCCGGGACTCCTGATTCCCCTGTGCAGCTGCCAGCAGCAGACCCTGATATGGACAACCCCGCAGAGGAGCAGGATGACATGGCATTGATGCGGAGGAAAGACATGAAGGAGTTTTGCTCCAACATGCAAAAGTTCTTCAAGGCAGAGCTCTGGGCATTAAGGAAAGATGTGGATGCCCTGGGGGAGCGTACCGATACCCTGGAGTCTAGGGCAGAAGAGAACACCAGCGCCATATCCCAGACACAAACGCAAGTGTCCACCCTTAAAGATCAAATCAGAATCCTGGAAGACAAGATCGAGGACGGGGAGAACCGCGATCGACGCTGCAATGTCCGCCTGCGCGGGGTGCCAGAATCGGTCACAGACCCGGAGGACTTCGCCACTAAGTGGCTGGAGCATCTGTTCCCAGATCTGACACAAAGGGACTTAATGCTGGACATAGGGCACTCAGAGGAAGACCGCAGCAGGGAGACCCCCCCAGAGACATCGTTATGCGTTTCCACTGCTACCGGACAAAAGAACAAACATGCAGAATCGCCAGAGAGATGAAAACAGTGGAGTTTGAACGCATCAAATTCCAAGTATATCAAGATCTGTCCCCCGCTACCCTGGCAAAAAGAAAGGCAATGGCCCCCATAACCAGAGCGCTCCGGGACAAAGAGGTGCGCTACAGGGGGTTGTTCCCATGTGCAGTTCTGGTTGTGAAAAACGGTGTTGCATACACACTAAAACATGTGGATGACGGAGAGGGATTCCTTCGTAAGGTCCTGGGCTCCCCGCAAAGCCCCCCTCACCTGGTAGCTGCTGAAGATGGCGCCCCCTCAACCTCATGGCGCGCAGCTGGGAGCTCACGATCCGCAGCTGGAGTTGTGGAGGATTCGCCGAGCTCCACATAAACTCTGCTCTACCACCCCGATAAATAACTACATTCTCCCCCAAACTCCCCAGCAGGATCCTCTAGATGGCCCTACCCAAGGGGTGCTTGTCTGGGAGCCCCTATTGACCCCCCCACGAGGATCAAGAAACCTTTTAGCCCCCACAGATCTACTCACCTTTTTCGCGGGGCGGCCATCTTCTCCTGCCCCTTCCCCAAGGCGAGCGGGAGCAGCCCAGTTCTTCGCGGGCTGCCTCAGTGACGTCACTGGCTCCCGCGAGACTAGAACCAGGACGCATGCGTAGAGGGACGCAGGGGCGACGGCACTGGTCGATGACGTAGCCGAACCCCTAGATGGCGCCAGCAGGACCACGCCAGCATCCGAACCCCCCCTCTGGGACCCAAATATGTCCCCGAACCGGCGAGACACAGCAACTGGACACTCTGGGCAGTGCACCCGGCGATGGGACACGTCCAGGGACAATAGAGGCGGTATAGTGACGTCAGTGAGGGCGGGATAGTGACGTCAGGGAGGGCGGGATAATGACGTCAGGGTGGGCCGGACCGGAGCGCAAGAAGAGATGGGACCCGCAGCAAGGGAACCCTTCCGAGCCGGTCCCGGTCCCGGTCCCCTTTGGCTGCGCAGCTGACTGCACGCGGTGACGCATCGGCCACTGGGGGATACAGGAGATCTGTGTCCCGGCACGTCGCGTGGTGTAGCTGAGGACCGGGAGGGGGGGGGAGTGTGGGGGGGGGGAGGTAACGCGGATGCCTATCTGTATATGTGTCTGGGTGTCTGGATGCCTGTGTGTGTGTGTGTGCGTGAGTGCCTGCCTCTGTCTGTGTGTGTGCATGTGTATGTGTATAGGTATGAATGACTGCTTGCCTATGTGGGTGTGGGTGTGTTTGGGTGAGGGTGCATGAGAGTGCCTGTGTGTGTGTGCCTGTGTGCATGAGTGCCTGCCTCTGTCTGTGTGTGTGCATGTGTATATGTATGAGTGACTGCTTGCCTATGTGTGTGTGGGTGTGTGTGTGAGAGTACCTGTGTGTGTGTGAGAGTGCCTGGGGGTGTGTGAGAGTGCCTGCATGTATGTGTGTAAGAGTGCCTGCGTGTGTGAATAAGCGCTTGCCTGTGTGAATGAGCGCCTGCATGTGTGTATGAACGCCTGCGTGTGTGAATGCGTATGTGTGTTGCTTGTGATCAGTAACTCCAGCCCGAGCCCATGGAGGGAGAAGAGGGGGAGAATAGCGGGTCCCTCCGCTCAGGCCACGCCCCCCGCCGCTCAAGCCTCCTGCTCCCGACCACCTCCCGCTCCCGTTCCCTACAGACCGCATATCGCGGTCGGTGAATGTCTGCGCCCCGCCTGTCGGCAGTGCGGGAGCGCTGACGGAGGGAGCGGGACCTTAGAGTGTTGAGGGAGTGGGCTGGTGGGCGGGGGACGGGAGGTGTAAATGCATGTCTGGGCCATCCGAGGGTTGGGGAATCGGTGGTTGCCTCCCGCTTAACCCCACAGGGGAACATGGAACACCATAGGGAGATAGGACTAACGTCATCGTCATGTGCGCTAATGGCCCCTCCGCCATCTTGGATGCCGCTATGTGGTTACAATACATGCAGACCACCCGCACATTAAACGTTCACCACCCACACATTAAAACACAGAGGCACCTAAAGAGGGGGAGTCCGGCACCCTACCATATAGAGAGTAGACATTCACACATGTGAGGACAATGAAAACTAGGTAGCTGGTCCTCTGGGCTCATCACCACCGAAAGTGAATGAGATTGGTGCTACGAGGACCACACAATAAGAACCCTTTGGGAGGACACGGTGCTCCTTACAACCTACACGCACATAGAGGGCAAAAACAGGAGGAGCAGGGAGAGGTGGAACTAGGGGAGAAACTCAGTAGGTAGATGTTATGTGATTGAGAGTTTTTTATTGCTAAAGTTATAAGTTATACTGTTATTTAACTGGTGTCTGTTTAAAGGAGATGCGCCAGCAGGACAGTCCCCTGATCGGCGTGTATGTGTCCCCCGCTACGATCCCTACAGAATAGGGGTCGCAAACAAGTCCCAGGGAAGCCAAGACCCAGCAGGCAGGGGAGATCCCGTCATCAGTCTGGGCCAAAGGACCCATCCCTTGGGCGCAAGGGCCACCCCCGGGGGCTCCCGGAGTGGGCTCTTGTCTTCATGTTCCTATTTGTTTTTTGTACATTAGAGTATTTGTTGTTTTGTGTCGTGAACCCAACTCCCTTTGTGTTGACCCTCATGTGCTCCTCCCAGTCCCCCCCTCCCCTCCCCCTCCCTCCCCGCTGCCTCCCACTCCCTCCTTACCCTACCCTCAAATACGTACCTTCGAATATGCGCCCTGAAGGAAGTGAACGTCCGGCCCAACACATGGATTACACGGGTAAGTCAAGCAACATAGTGATGCGCGTAGTCACACACAGCAATAAATGGCGTTGACTTTTATATCTCACAATGTGCAGGGCTTTAACAACCCCACTAAACGCAAGCTAACCTTCACAGATTATAAAAGAAAACATGCAGATGTGTTGCTCCTACAGGAGACACATTTCAGCAAAACCAATACCCCCAAATACCTTGATAAAGACTTCTCCCGGGTTTTTTCGGCCTCTGCTGAAGTCAAAAAGCGTGGAGTTGCCATCCTATTCCGTAATAGCATTCCTTACGAAGGCCTTATAACCAAACGGGATAAAGATGGCAGGTATATTATAATAGTTGGAACTATTAGGGGACAGAAGATCACAATCGCTTGTATATATGCCCCCTGCGAAAAGAGTACAATCTTCTTCGAAAAATTCTTTAGAACCCTAAACTTGGTTGCACAGGGAAGCGTGGTCTTAGCAGGAGACTTTAATATGGTCCTACAACCTCACATGGACAGATCAGGTGGAGTTACCCTACACAATAAAGGAGCAGATATATCCCTACGCAGAGGTCTCAAATGTAACCAACTAATAGACATATGGAGAGAGCTACATCCAGCAGATAGAAACTACACATTCTTCTCGCACCCACATAGCTCATACAGTAGGATCGATTACTTCGCTGTGTCCTGTCACCTGGTCCCCAAGGTCACCCAAGCGGAGATCCATGATATTTCATGGTCTGACCACGCACCCACAGAGCTCCGGTGCAACAATATTCAAACGGGTAGACCAGGAACGAACTGGAAGCTAAATGAATCCATTCTAAAAATTCCAGAGATCTGTGATACTGTGGGTAATGAGATAGACCAATTTTTCAAGGTAAATGCCGGCTCTGTCTCCTCACATCTGGTCCTCTGGGAGGCGCATAAAGCGACTCTCCGAGGTACCCTCATAAATATCACAGCTAGACGAAAAAAAGAGAGAGAGGCAAAAATTGTCACGCTCCAAACTAAATTACAAGCTCTCTCCACCAAGCATAAAAAGAAACTAGATCCGCAAACCCTACAAGAGGTAAAAAACACTAAAATTGAATTAAACATGATATTGACCTCCAGGGCTGATAATTCATTGAGTTGGTCAAAGAGGAAATTTTATGAAAAAGCAAACAGGCCGGATACGATGCTGGCCCGCATGCTGAAAGACAGGCAATCTAAATACAACATCCAAGCTTTACGCTTAAAATCTGGTACCCCTACTTCCAACCCCCAGAAGATAGTAGATGAATTTGGCTCCTTCTATGAGACGCTCTATAATGGTGAGAAAGTGGCACACAATCCTAACACGAGCAGTAAGTTAAGAGATTTCCTGGCTAGCTCCAATCTGGTGAGATTGACAGAATCAGACAAAGCCGGCCTAAATGCCGACTTCACACATGAGGAGTTGACACAGGCCATTACGGAACTTAAACCTTCAAAGGCACCGGGGCCAGACGGCTTCTCAGGGTTATACTACAAGAAATTTATCAAGTTGCTTGCCCCACAGTTGCTCCAAGTATTCAACGCTATTTTAGCGGGAGCCCCCATCCCCAAAGAGATGTTACAGGCGTCTATATCAATCATTCCTAAGCCAGGGAAAGACCCACTAGATTGCAAAAGTTATAGGCCCATATCACTAATCAATACGGATATCAAGCTGTATGCTAAGTTGCTGGCCAATAGAATATGTCTTATCCTACCCAGACGTATACATCCAGATCAGGTCGGATTTATCAAGGGCAGACAAGCCGCAGATAATACCCGTCGATTTATAGATCTGATAGATTTAGCCACTAATGACACTGCTCAAAGTATGTTGTTAAGTCTGGATGCCGAAAAGGCTTTCGATAGGATAGACTGGCCCTACCTCAAGGAGACGCTTGCGGCATTTGGCTTTGTAGATCGGGTGAGTGACGCGATTTTATCGCTGTACTCTAACCCCACCGCCAGGGTTGTGCATCAAGGCTACCCCTCTCGGCCCTTCCAAATTAAGAGTGGTACGAGACAGGGTTGCCCATTATCACCCCTCCTATTCGCCCTCTGTATCGAACCCCTGGCGGCGCAAATCAGAGGAAACCCTGACATCTCAGGGTTAAACGCATACTCCCAAACCCATAAAGCGGCCCTTTATGCAGATGACATCCTCTTGATGATAACTAAACCCCTCACCTCACTACCGAACCTATTTGACCTGCTGAACCGGTTTTCTAAAATTTCCGGCTTCAAAATCAATCAGTCCAAATCTGAGGCTCTCAATGTCAATCTCCCCAGACACATAGAAAAATTATTAAAACTAAACTTTAAATTTCACTGGCAACACAAATCTATAAAATATCTGGGTGTCCACATCACCAGAAACGTCAAAGAAATATACGACGCAAACTACCCCAACCTAATCCGGACCCTAAAATCAGACTTACAAAAGTGGACATCTAAAAGGATCTCCTGGATAGGAAGAATCCATAGTGTTAAAATGAACTTACTCCCCCGTATCTTATATCTCTTCCAAACTCTCTCAGTGCCACTCAGATTGAAGGACCTGCACTCACTTCAATCCGACATCTCCAAGTTTATATGGGGAGGTAAAAAACCAAGAGTCAGCAAAATCAATATGAAAAGGCCGGTCTTGGCTGGGGGCCTAGCGGTACCCTGCCTGTTATCATATTACAAAGTGGCACAGTTGAGCCAAATTATACAATGGCAGTCGGACCCGAGATCCAAGAGATGGGTTGAATTAGAGAGCGCAGCATGTGAACCTATAGAATTAAGTAATCTAATCTGGCTCCCAAAAACAGTGCGAAAAGGCGCTAATACGCTGCTATCCTCAATGACCAACTCATTGTCAATCTGGGAGGCCGCAAAATTTAAACATTCCCTCACAACGACACGCTCTATGATGTCACCCCTGTGGAACAATTCCGAGTTCGTGCCAGGCCTATCGGTAGGCAATATATCAATTTGGAAAAAGAAAGGTTATAATCGGATTAAAGATCTGGAAGGCCATGACAGAAAAATTAAGACGTTTGATCACGTCAGATTAGAAAAAGAGATCCCCCACTCAGAATTCTTTAGATACCTCCAGATCAGGGCGTTCTACAACAAATTTGCCCCGTACCCACCATTGACATCCTTCGAAAAGCTCTGTCTGGCAGAGACCGACACAAAGGGACTTACCTCGCGGCTATACAGCGAGGTGATCAGTTCTAGTGTACAAGCCCATGAGATACCCTCATTTAGATCACGATGGGAAGCAGACATCGGGGAATGTCTGGAAGACGAGGACTGGAGTGCTATTTTTCTAGCCACAGCAAAGTGTTCCATATGTACCACCCTCAAGGAGAACGCATATAAGGTCCTGATGCGATGGTACCTTACCCCACTAAAATTATCAAGGTTCGTGCCGGGATCCTCCCCGCTGTGCCCACGCCAATGTAGAGGATCAGCAGACCTGCTACATATGCTGTGGTCTTGCCCGCGGATCTCCTCATTTTGGGAGACAATTAGACTTTGGATACAGAGACTGTTTGATCTCACTATTCCCCCAGACCCGTGGCTGTTTCTCTTGAACAGACCACTAGCGGGACTCTCTAAAGCTCACAATAAACTTATTGCTCACTTTGCAATTGCAACGCGGTGTGAGATCGCAGCACTATGGAAAAGCTCAGACATACCAACCATCCCAAAAATTCGGAATCGTATTTGGTTTATCTGCCAGATGGATAAGTTAACGAGTCTGGTTAACGACACTGGCGACAATTATCTAAAAGTCTGGACGCCTTGGTTGGCACAGACAGACATCCCGGGGATAGAAAGGACATCAATCTAGCTATGATAGTTTTCAGGTCCGTTCTCCTTGGGAGAGGTGTACTACACCCATGCTCTGCATCGGATGACCGCATTCCAGCCAGGCAACACACCTAGAGAGGCCGCGTAACAACTCTAAGACACACTCACGATCACTAACACCCATCCCTACCCCCATACTTCCAACCCCCTCTCCCCCCCCTTTTTTTCTTCCTCTTGGTTCAATGTTTGTCTACCGGTTTGTCCGTCCGTATGGTTGATTGTTTGTCGGTCTCCACGTTTGTTTGTCTACCCATGTAGTTGTCTATGTGTCTATGTATACGTCGTCTGGATGAGTAGGGTGTCAGACGGTTAGCCGATTGGGCAGTTATTGACTAGGTGACAGAGAATGTACACCTGATCCCCCCCGATTAGAAGGGGGGTATGACACCGTAATATGGACTCTGGACTGCAAGCCGTGTCTTGATACCCCTTTAGGCTCACCAGTCTGACCACAAGTTGAAGTTCTATTCCACTGATATTAGTAGAGTTATATTTCCGGATACAAGGAGAATCACCATGACATAATGTATCGTGTAATGTATTGTACTGTATACTATTATAAACGAATAAAATTAAGTTACAAAAAAAAAAGGAAATACTTGAAAATGAGAGGTAACTTTCAATGTACTGTACCAAAAATTGTTAAATAAAATAACTTTTGATCGACATTAAGGTTACTCATATGCAAATCAGATGCTAATGAATCTAGCCTAACATCGCAGATCCACGAAACTCTGCTGATGTTAGAACAGAGAATTAAAGTTACAATAAATAGGTCACCCCAAAAGTAGGCATTAATCACAGTCAGACCATGATTATCATAACATTTTTTCTGTGAATTGCCTACAATGACATAGGCAGGTATAAAGTGGTACCCTAATGTATTTTTTGGGGTATGGTACTTAATACTTCCCATTGAAAAAGCTATACAGTACGTGTCACACAAAGAAAACACATAAAGAGATGCATCTGATAAAGTGTAATTTAGGTAATGTAATAAGCTCTATAATGTTTTTGAGTGATTCAAGTGAATGTACTGTAGAAAATGTTTGTCAGAGTTATAGTGGATAGAAAGAGTTTGTGAACCCCTTAGGATTTTCACATATTGCAAACCTAAAATGTTATTGGATCTTAATCTGAGTCCTAATAATAGATAAAGATAACCTCCAACAAATGGCACAAAAACATGATACTTTTCCAACGTTTATTTCTCCAGAAATGATTCAACATTCAATATCCATTTGTGAAAAAGTATGTGAAACTTTAGAGCCGGTACCTTGTGGAGCCCCCTTGAGCAGCAATGACTTCAACGAAATGTTTCCTGTAACTGCTGCATCTTCTAATATCCTTAAACCTGGATGCATACTGATTACTATGGACTCATTCTCATTTCATTTCCTCACACAGGCATTTTTGTTTGATTGGAACCCCTGTATCAAATTAAGCCCATCTGCTATTGATCTTTACTTAACATCTACCCGACATGAGCTGAATAGGCAGACCCCTCCCTTAATTGTTACTCAAGTGAATGTGGTTAACAATATTCAAGTGAGGCTATCTTGTTTTTTAGCCATATGGCAGTGTGACATACAGATGCAGTGGCCGTTATTGAAACTCTCCACACGGTTTATACCCCGGAATACCCATATCATGGCGCGGGATTTCTTTCAACCATACCGCCTTAAGACGTGAGTGCAGGCGAGTGCAGAAAATAGCATTTTAGTGTTCTGGCTTTTAAACACCTGAAATTGACACAGTAGCACAGTACTGTACACATTACAATTCATTCATTTAATTGCACACAATCCATGAAATTCAAACAAAGCGTGATTGGCGGCGTTAATGCCGCGTGGAGTACAGCAGCGCAAACAAAAACGGTGCCGTGATTTGTTCGAATAACGGCCGCTGCATCTGTAAAGTGTCTGTGGAGTTAATACTGGAGTTAGAATTGGAGTTAAATACTACAAGAAGGTCATTTACTTCACCAGTAAGTAGGGCCACACAATTAGTCACATTGGTGCTATGTTGCCACATGCTTTGCTGTACCATTCTGTTATGAAGGCTAGAATTTCGGGAAATGTTGGCCAAATGCAATTTCATCTACCAATATGCAGAGTGATGCATACAGGTATGAAGCAGCTGATGATAATACTGCAAAATGGCCTGATCATAATGCAGTCAGCTTCAGGAGCTGATGGAGGCACAACTGCTGCTGGAGATAGAAGCAGAAGCATGGGAATAAGATGGACTAGGAGCAGATGAAGCAGCAAGAGAAGGGGCAGGTTAAGGTGCTGATCTAGGAGCAGGTGAAGGATCCAGAGCAGGTGAAGGGCTGGAATAGAAGCAGGTGACGGAGCTGGACCTTGAGCAAGTGATGGAGCTGGAATTGGAGCACGTAAATGCGCTGCAATCAGAGCCGCTAAAGTTGCTGGAACCAGAGCAAGTAAAGAAGCTGGAAGCGGAGCAGCAGGAATTTAGGATCGGGAGCTGCATATTCCTCTGGCAGAACTACAGTGAGGTTTAAAGTCACTGTATTCTCCGCTTGCAGTTCTTCCTCCCCGGTGCCATCTATTAAGTTTTCCAACTGTACAGTGGGTGTCTCCACAATGGTCCTTCAGAAAAAGAACATATTATAGAGTACTGCATTTTGTATTGTATTGTATGTCTTTATTTATATAGCGCCATTAATGTACATAGCGCTTCACAGTAGTAATACATGTGGTAATCAAATAAATAACAGATAATATAAATAAAAGATCATGGGAATAAGTGCTTCAGACATAAAAGTAACATTAAGGAAGAGGAGTTCCTGCTCCGAGGAGCTTACAGTCTAATTGGTAGGTAGGGAGAACGTACAGAGACAGTAGGAGGGAGTTCTGGTAAGTGCGTCTGCAGGGGCCAAACTTTATGTATCATGTGTTCAGAATATCCACAGTGCTATTCATATGCTTCTTTAAGCAAGTGTGTCTTAAGGTGGGTCTTAAAGGTGGATAGAGAGGGTGCTAGTCGGGTACTGAGGGGAAGGGCATTCCAGAGGTGTGGGGCAGTCAGGGAAAAAGGTTTAAGGCGGGAGAGTGCTTTAGATACAAAGGGGGTAGAAAGAAGACATCGTTGAGAAGAACGCAAGAGTCTGGATGGTGCATAACGAGAAATTAGGGCTGAGATGTAAGGAGGGGCAGATGAGTGTAAAGCTTTAAAAGTGAGGAGAAGAATGGAGTGTGAGATGCAGGATTTGATCGGAAGCCAGGAGAGGGATTTCATGAAGGGAGATGCTGAGACGGATCTAGGAAAGAGTAGAGTGATTCTGGCAGCAGCGTTTAGGATAGATTGTAGGGGAAACAGGTGAGAGGCAGGAAGACCGGACAGCAGGAGGTTAGAGTAATCAAGACTGGAGAGAATGAGGGCCTGAGTCAGAGTTTTAGCAGTCGAGTAACAGAGGAAAGGGCGTATCTTTGTTATATTGCGGAGGAAAAAGCAACAGGTTTTAGATATGTTTTGAATGTGAGGGGCGAATGTGAGAGAGGAGTCGAGTGTGACCCCTAGGCAGCGTGCTTGGGCTACATGGTGAATGATCGTAGTTCCAACAGTAATGTGGATGGAGGTAGTAGGGCCAGGTTTGGGAGGAAGTATGAGGAGCTCTGTTTTAGCCATGATGAGTTTGCCAGGGACAGTAAGTCTTGCTACATCTGTAAGTTTATTTTACACAGTTTATTAATGTGGTCTAATTTGTTAACAGAAATAGGGGTATAAAATAGCAAAAGGATTACTTAATAATAATTGTAACATTACTGTAATGTGTAAGGCACGGTGTTTAGTATTCTTGAAGATTATGAGGTTATACATCTAAGCATGTCACATACACTGCAAGCTATGTGTGAGAACTACCTATATATACACTGCAAGCTATTTGTGAGAACTACCTATACATATACTGCAAGCTATTTGTGAGAACTACCCATCACATGTATGTGACTGTCGTGCAAATAATACAGTAATTTTATGTTTAGCTCAGCTACAAAGTTGTGTATAAGGTTGCGTGTATACATTAGATTGATATAGATTGTATCATATATGTAGTCTGGTTTTACTTACCAAGTTGCTCATCTGCAGGATTCTTTGTATCCACCAGTGCTGGAAGGCCTACTACCTGTGAAGGTGAGATCAGCTCCATCAATCTTCTTTCATATGGTGAGAGTTTTAACTCTGGTGGTGGTTCCCTTCCTGTGCCCCTTGTCTTCAAAACATGATTAGCAAGAATTTTCTCAGTTTTCTCTTACTATCTTCCCATATGTTCTTCAGCATATCTACAGTTCTAACTGCATTTCCCAGGGCTTTACATTGGGAGAGAATGTCGTACCAACTCATTGTCTTTTCAGCTATACTGGTTTTGGGATACAGTACCCCAAACCATTTTGGATGATTTCTGCAACTCCATTAATTAATATCTCCAATTCAGGGTCAGTAAATATTATAGTATGCTCCATAATTTACCTGTATCAGCAACAGTATCACAGGTGGAAGCCTCCTGAGCCATATTCACACCTGTAGGGTCATGTTAATATGGCTGAAACCATTCCCTATGTATTTCTTTGAATTTTAACATGCACATGGGACTGACGGTTAGGTCATGCCCATTCATTACGCGGCTGAAACGCATGTGCATTGATTGGACCGCACGTAACATTTGTCCCAATGCATTATATTGGTTATCGTGTCACAGCGCTATTAATGTACCCGCTACTGCATATATTTGCATATCCTTATCTTTTTGGATACCCGTTAAACCGAGGGAAAATAACGTTCGTTACTTATTTAGGTAAGGACACGTTATTTGCATTGATTTAATGGCGCTCAGTGGATCTGGGCTTGCGTTGCTCAGGTAAACATGTTCTGTTCACAGGTTGCCTTTGATTATTTTTAAAAGGTAGGTTAAATAAAAGTTAACACCTTAGCCAGGAGTCATCAAAGTGGGATCCGGGCTAATTCGCCCATATTGGCAATATGTGCCAGTGACTTTAATGGTAAGTTTCACCGATTTAGCTGTGATAGTGCAGATGCACTTCGATTATTCCTGGACTTTTTTGTATACCAACATATTTTTGTTTTCTAATGCGGCCTTGGATATTTGGCCATTTCGCCGCAATCACATAACCGCCGGTGTTTAGCTGTTTCTCAACTTGCCACCGGGATCGTCAGCCGCAGACCTTACCCCACAAACTAAAACACCCTAATCTTAACTCCTAATGTTAACGCTATGCACTGCCCTAAAAACCTTAGCCCCTTACCCTAAAACCCCTTAACCTAACAGCTAAACCCCTAACGTTAACACCCTACCGTAAAACTAACCCCCAACCCTAAAACTTACCTTCTCATAGAAGCAGCTGGCTACCGAGGGTACAACAGCGGAGCAGCTGCAGTGGGGGGTTCCCCTGCTAAACACTGGCAGGGCGAGATTGCCGTGACTAAATGTCCCATCCCGTTCTGATGGTCCAATGTGAGTGCAAGAGAGCTACAGTAAAATTGGAACTCATGAATGTTTGCTCAAGTTCATATATAATTATTGCAAGAGTTATAACCTTAGACAAAATGTAGTTATTATTTTATGTTTCTTATGCTGGATTTAGCCACCGACTATATTACCTGTGTGATTCTAACAATTCAATAAATAGGCCAACCCGAAAACACTTCTTTCAGCTGAGTAGTTTGTGTAAAATGTTAATCAGAGTGAGAGATTAATTCTACCAATAGTGGCTCTGCCCCGCAAATAAAAATAAATAAATGAATGATAAACCACAGGCTAGGTGTTTGTAATCTGTGCTGTATTAGAACACTTAATCACATGCAGTCATTCTGAATCTCCACAGCACTATGCTGGAAGTGTTAGACACAGTGTGAATGTTAAATAGAATCCAAGAGGCATAGGGGTATCAGTTAAACTGTATTGTATTCATAATTACAAACAGCTAAAACATATTGCTGTAGTTTTAGGCTTCGATGTGGAAATATACAGTATATGCTTCAAGCTTTTGCAAGTGCATTTTGGATTTAATCCCTAAACAGAGTTGTCTTGTTTACACCAAGATCATTGGGAATGTACAGTATCACTGTATAACTGCTTTATGTGCACAACTTTAATACAATGCTGAAGGGATCCTTTAAAGATGCAGGTGTCTATTTACTAAAGTTCCCGGCTACAGAAGTAGGCTACAAAACAGGGCCATATATTAATCAAAGAAAAGGAATCCCATTGAAAGCAATAGGAGTTTTTCCTTTGGTAAATCTGGTAGAGTTCTTTTGCACAGACTTTGATCCAGTGTTGCAGCCAGGAGACTTTTGTACTAATATTGACAGATTTATTATAAATCATTCTTCCTGGTATTGCACAGGTTATTAAGAATTTATATTAGTGTTAGGGACCCCTGGAAATGTGGTTTGCTGTGCAGTGGCTCAGGGGCTTACAACAATTTTGGCCAAAAATGTTAAACTAAAAGACCATTTTATTTAATAGATATTTATACATATATATTTAGGCACTGTACCGTGTAATAGTTTCACTGGATGTGCACTGAGCTCTGTCTGTGTTTTATGTTCTGTCTCTGGTTTTAGACTTTTGTAAATAGCCCCTCCCCCCTAGTTTCTTAGCTAAATGGTGCTACAAATGCTGTGTAGATCAGTGGTGCTCAACTCAAATCTTTAAGACCCCTCCTCCCCTTTCCCAATAGGTCAGGTTTTCAGGATATCCCTGCTTCAGCACAGTTGGCGCAATCAGTGGCTCAGCCGGAAAACTGACCGGTTGGGGGTCTTGAGCACTGCCGTTTTGTACCCCTGGTGTAGATGCAGAGAGTTGCTTTTATTCTATGATCTTTCATTGACAATAAACAACAAAAAATATCTGATAACTGCAACCTAATGAATTATTAGCTGCTTGAAAGAAATGTACTGTATACAAAATGTTATATCAAACTCCAAGAAGGATTGCAAAAGATCTTATCCATTGACCCCCAGAGCCTGCATTTGTAAACATGCAATGCAATCGGTGTGCTACTAGTGATGAAGGTGTTAATCTCCAACAGTGGAGATAGCTAATAACCAACTGTCTCTGAGTGACCAAGAATTAACAATATTCAGAGCCAAGGAAAACTGCTGAGATGCAAGAATAGCTGAATCAAGAATACCCTTAAAGAGACGGTCCAAGGAGCACTTAAAAAAAAAAGTTTTGTTTTAATATATGCAGCCTTTGATTACCTTTATTGAAAATGAATTACCTAAGCTGCCGATCGATTAATTCTCCCGTGATCGATAGCAAAGATCCGGCTTCCCAGGGTTCCCTAAATGGCCGCTTTTCAGTTTCAATCAATCCTTCAGTCAGCGTAATTCAGCAGCTACAATGTATTATTATATCACTAAGGTAATATTATCTTTTATTACAGTTTGCATCTCAAACTGCTGGGAATATTGTTAACAAATTATCACAAACAGGAAAGTGTTGTAAATATCTATTTGCTGAGCAACTGTGCTAAAACTTGCTCTAGAAATGAAAGGATGCACAATATATTAAAACTCATTAAAAAGTCATTGTGTTGAATGAAAAAAAATGTAGTAAGTATTATTTAGTACTACAGAACTGAATTATTTAATAAAGCACACATGTAGGATATTGCCTGGATTGCTCCTTTAACCTACATTATATGGAAAAGGCCACTAAGAAAGAGAAAGGTAGGCAGAAATTTTCGATGTGTATGTGTGACATGTGTAAGTGTTTACTTAATAAGCAAAAGGAGGAGAGACACTGTTAGAGAAAGATCTTTAAACAGCAGAAAAGCTATAAACACCAAGCTTCTGATTCCTGTAACCCAAGTAATAAAGAAACAAAACTAAGGAGGGTTCTTTCAGATTGAGTGTCCCATACAAGATCCACCACTTAGTCTAATACCAACAAAAGGGACATCACCATATTTCGGCCACTGTGTGGAATATTATTGTTACATACAAAAAGCAGATGCCTCGTAAAACTGTCTGTAACTGAGATTTGATATGATATATCAATTTATATATCAATATATCAATTTGCGGTTTTGGCTCCTTGTGACCTTGGGCAAGTCACTTTATCTCCTTGTGCCTCAGACACCAAAAACATAGATTGTAATCTCCACGGGGCAGGGACCTGCGCCTGCAAAATGTCTATGTAAAGCGCTGCGTACAACTAGCAGCGCTATACAAGAACATGCTTTTTTAAAATTATTATTATTATTATTATTATAAAGGTTTGTGAACAACATAGCATATGCTGTCAGCGCTATATAGGATAAATATTAGCTTGAAATATTTGACCATTTCTTAAGGTTTGTATATACTGTAATCTTGGAATAAAAGGTTATACATGGTGCTGGCACCACCCTTGAAAACTACAGAGGAAATACCTCCAAGGTCAGGGAGGTAAATGCTGATTAAGGGTCAGGTGTTATTCAAGTGACATCTCCATGAAGATGAGAATAAATGTTATTCCATTACAACAGAAAAGCCACTGAATTTACACAGTTATATAGTAAGCAAAGAAGGGTGGGTAGCAGGGCTGGTCCTTTCTTCCATGTTGTAACCAAGGAGGGAGAGGGAGTAGGTGGTATGATACCTTTTACTGGACCAACATTGATATGTTAGAAGCTTTCGAACCTGTCAGGGTCCTTCATCGGGTGCAGCAGAAATACAGAAACAGAGAATATTATATACAGTGTTTGTAAGAGGGATATCTGATTGCAGTAGATGTTAAAGGTGTATGCAATCGAGCCAGGTGCTTTATTTACTTTCATTTTACCAAGCCACCTATGCATTTCTTTCTCTGCTAACCAATTGTTCATTAATATGGAGATTGTGGCTCCCAGCTGTTGCAATTATTTAGAAATTATTCTTCCCTGGTACTGTAAATACAAAGGCAAATAATTGATTTATTACCTCAGCCTTCCCCTTATCTCCACTAATTTCCCTGCCCATCTCCCACTGAAAGGGTCCTTAATTCCCTTTTCTAATCTTATTTGTTATTAAGGTACTTGAAAAACTTTGGGGGTTGATCTTACTTTCTATTGCAATCCCTTTTCCATTTTTAATTCTTGCTACTTTGATTGCTCTTTTGCAACTTCTGTTACATTCCTTATAATTCTGATATAATGTCTCCATCCCTTCTGACTTTAAGAATCTAAATGCCGCCTCTTCTTTTCCATTAACTCCTTACTTGTTTATTTAGCCACATTGGTTAAGACTTTGTTTCTTTTAATTGTGTGTACTAATGTACTTATCTAACAACGTTATAAAGACACCCTATTTATCTTCTAAACATTTTCCTGCGAAAATGTCATCCCACTTCATTCTTTGTAAATTATTCCTTAGGTTATTAAAATCTGCCTTTCTAAAAAGTAAAGTCTTTGGTGACCCTGTATAATATGGCTTTTGATAATTTATTTAGAAAGAGACCATGTTATGATCACTGTTTCCAAAATGTTTATTATTACTTCTAAAGTATATTGTTTGATATTACCAAATCCAGTAATTCCCCTCTCGTGGTTGGTTCCTCAATAATTTGGGTCATGTACAGTATTTGTCTTTTAGCACCACCAAAAACCTATTTCCTTTAGTTGTAATTCTAATCTTATGGATCCAGTCTATGTCTGGATAATTAAAATCACGCAGTATGAAAACATGACCTCGTTTTTCTGCCTTTCCAATTTGCAAAACAATTTTGGCTTCTCTATCTCAAAGATATTTGGTGATTTATAGCATATTCCAAAAACATTTTTTTTTGTACTTTTATCTCCACTGCTAATTTCTATCCACAACGATTCTACATTTTCAACAATTCCTATGCTGAAGTAATTTGGCAGGAGAAGATCCCGAATAGTAGGTTTCTTCAGGCCAATGCTGAAGATAATACTGATGCCTGAGATATCACTAAAACTACTAGGTTTCCGTAGTATTTCAGAATAGGTGATAAACCCCTGGCAACATTTATGACCAGTATTATGAATGTTCCTATAACTTTTGAATAATGTCAAAACTATAGTGAAATTATATTTTTAGCTGACAGGAGCTTTTATGGAAACAGAACAGAAATGTTATTTTTTTATTTCTGTGTACCCTGAATTTGTATATAATCCTTTAGATATCACAATTGATTGGTTTCTACGCACATCTATACTGCATTTAATTTTCATATTTGTATTCTTCTGCATCCGGAAAAGTAAAGGTGGCACAGCACTTCTTCATGTACACGGATCCTCTGATCTCTATTTATCCTCTGAATATTTCATGCTTTATCTGCAGAACTTCACTGGAGATAAAGTTTGTGGGTTTAAAGAATGTGTGGATATTTATTAAAAGAATAAATGAAAAAAAAATATATATATATATATATATTACTACTATATACTATACTACTACTACTATATATACTATCGGTATATATATATATATATATATATATATATATATATATATATATATATTCTGATAGTATCCAGTTATGAAACAGTCCATTAACCTTTACCAGTCATCAGCTGTAGAGGACACATTAATGGCGTACTGTAAATGTAGACATATTTAAACATTATACTCTCAAGTAATGTGTAGACCATGAGGTCTGGGGACTATTTAACAAGTTGCTGATCTTTGAAAATTAAGATAGCGCAAGAGTTTTCACTGTCATGCAGGTAGTTTGCATATGTCAGAATTTTATGAAAGTTTGCTACTTGTGTATTGTGGAAGTGAAATAAATTATCACAATACGGTGCTCAAAATAATTAGTGCACTTTACGTGATAACAATATAGCTTAATTAGCAATATTCAGTGCTTGTGAAAAAATTAATAATAATTGGTGTTGATAATACAAATGAATAATTGAATGCTGCTGTGACCCAATGGTGGATTGCTTTCTCAATCCGGTGAAGTTTCAGGAGTCCAAAATTGTAGGGAAGTGCAAACACATGTGGAGACAAAAACAGATATCCAATAGTGCAGTGTGGTCTGTGTAAATGGATGTCAACTTGTTAATTCTTATGAGTGGGGTACTCACAAGTGAGGGATGATCTAGATACATGTAATGGTATCTTTAGACAGTAGATCTTTAGACCGCAATCTAGCTGAGGGTGGAACCGGATTGTGTAGATCCACTTGTACCCTTTAGGAATGAGAGAGAGGACCGGACATGGTGCAGACTAATAAAACTTTATAATGTTAGTATATAGAAGATTACACTCACATGGTTCAAATGTAATACAGGCAGTTTGATATACGCAATCGACACTGGCTGCTGGAACTTGAAGCAGTGTTTCACCTCCTCGGTAATGTCTTTCCGCTGGACATACACCTCACGGATCTGTCCATGGGGCTCCGGATGTTTGGCGTCTGCGGATCCAAGGGGCTTCCGGTGGATAGTGTGATGCGTCACTACGCGTTTCACCACGGCTGTATAATTACAGGAAGAATGATCAGCATTGGATCTGTCGTAACCCAGCAAAATGAAACTGACCTGCCTTCCAATGCTGATCATTCTTCCTGTAATTATACAGCCGTGGTGAAACGCGTAGAGTAACGCATCACCCCACTCATAAAAATTAACAAGTTGACATCCATTTAAACAGACCATACTGCACTATTCGATATCTACTTGTGTATTGTACAATACATAGAGTATGATGGCAGTATTTCAGGAACAATGGGTCTAGATATCACCATCAAATGTATGAAATAAGTTGCACCATTTTGTTTCATCAATGCAGGGAAAGGGAGAGCAGTAATAGAGGCAAAAGCTTTCATACGTACATTCCATTGTAAAATGTAACATATACCTTGTAAAACATCAACAATTCATCCAACAATCACTCTTGAAACCTTTAATTGATCTCACTCATACAAAGGAAACAAGGAATGCACATCCAATAAGACCAATTATTAATTTATATATGTTCTTCTAAATAGTGCTGGGGCTTTAGTTCAATCAGTTGGACAAAACATGTTAAGCCTAGTTACACTACGCTCCATATCCATACAGTTCTTTTAAGTCACTTGACGTGATGTTAATATAACTTACATGTAGTGTCAGATTAACAGCAATGCTGTAAAAATGCAGTGTATGTTTTCGCCCGTAAAGAGCATTGCGTTAACTATAATGGCATTATTAATAATGAGTAGAGATGGGTGAATCTGCCCAAATCCATTTCCCGGATTGTCGCTGATGTTACCCCCAAAATCCATTTAGAGATGTAAAATATACAAATGGATATTGGCAGTTTCAATCTGCGCAGATTCATCAAAATCCACCATTGGATACAACCCGTGGAGGGTTTTGTAGAATCCAATCCGCTGATTCTACAAATCCGTCCACAGGTTGCTGAATCTGCAAAGCGTATTGTTAATTGTAACAGGGACTTACCCCTGTCTAAATAAGGCTTCAATAAGAAGCCTCTAGTGGTCTGAGGAATCCAACAGGGAGCTGCTTAATTCCAGCTAAAGACAATTAACCAGTCTTCACCTGGCTAATCAGACTTGAGGCTAAAATGCCTCCTGCTGGAAAATGCTTAGAGAGAGACTCCTGAGCACAGTCGCAACTGTGCTGCCAAAGGAGATGATTGTCTTGAGTCTGGCCCCTCAGCGGACACAACCAGACTCAGAGATTGACACAAAGAGACCCCGCTTACAAGTACCCCTAGACTTTGGGTGATAGGTTGGTAACGTATTGCTGAATCCGCAGATTGGAATCTTAAAATCCACCAATGGATTGTGGATCCATGGATAAGATTATTAAAATCCACCAGTGGATTGGGGATCCATGGATTGGATTATTAAAATCCATCAGTGGACTGTATCCTATGGCGGTTTTGGATTAATCCAGACAGATTGAAACTGGAACAATCTGTCGACGGATTTTACACCTTAGAACGGATTTTGAATAGAAAGCGCGGAAATTCTGCAGAACGGATTTTGACAGTTTCACCCATCTCTATTTATAGTATATACTGTACTGTATAGGCCCAGGTCCTCAAAGCATCAATGATTCAAATTGAGAAACCGAGGAAAGGAGAGGGAGATATGTTAGTTAAATCGTGTCCAACTGTGGTGTCACACCCATCCAGATCCTTTAAAAGATCTATTTTGGAGTCGGTATGTTAGTAACGTCAAGTTTAGCTATGTCCCAACTAGTGGATGTTAATTCCTCACTTTAACTGTAACAGATTTTGGTGGGTATATGATGTTGTAGGAATGCTTCATTTGCATGTCAGTTGAATCTCATTATCACTAATGGCCGCAGTTAACGCAATTCTCTTTGCAGGAGAAAACATGACGTACAGTAATGTTATGTTATTCTCTTTAGTGGATTTAGCATTACACTTAACGTGACAATTAATAAACCGTAGGTTAATGTCACGTTAAGTTACTCAACTGAGCTTTGTGAATCGGGGAGATACAGATGTAATAAGACTTACTTTCCCTGGTGCCGCGGATGAAATGGCAAAAGTCTGCGGTGTGAAGGACAGTGTCTGCTGTGCTCGAGTTGTTCGGGGTCCATGCTTCTGAATGGGACCTCACGTGGCAGTAATCCTTTTGGCCCATGACCTTCACGGTTGTGGCAATGAAAACGGTAACATTTGCTACATCTGTAGTGATTCTACATTTTCCCCCATATATGTGAAACATCCCCTGCTATTGTCTATACAGCATCATTGTTTTGTTTAATCTTTTCTCTATGTGGTGGAGAAAATTCAAGGGGCACAGTATAACATTTGTAGTGTTGGAACCTGCTGAAATGTATATACAATAGCCCAATCGTATCCTTTTTTCTTAGATTTTTTTTTGCCTTTGTCATTTCATGTATGGCATGAAAATACACAGATAGCCTAATATGGATTTGTCCTGTGTGTTTCACTAGACGATGTAGAAAAGACAGAAGACACATCGTTGGAAAGTGTGGGAGTGGATCGAAGACTATGACACTGGACTATAAATGAGGAACAATTACTTCCGATCCACTTCAGACTTCAGTCAAATCATCTTGGGTGGAATTCATCAAACCATTTGTTTGCTTATACTGTACTAGTATTTTACAACTGGACAACACTGCATAATTTGCTAGTTCTCAAGATTCAAAGCAACTGTGATTTTTTTTTTAAATATATATATATTCAAATTTGGGTGCAGTGATACCATGCAGGCTTATATTCACTTATCATTTTTAGGGGCCTATTCTATATTGACCATAGCAGCCGATCAGGACATTTTGGGCCACAATTCCCCATTGAAGTCAATTGGGCTGTTTTCGTCTCACATTCCCTATCGGGAATATAATGAACAGGTTTAACCCCTAGGCTGCTACCAGAAGGGCATTCTGTCAAAGAGTTAATGCAGTCAGAGATGCATAATTGTTTTTCTTTATTTAATCTGGGTTGAACTGTGGTGCTCCATATTTATCATATGTCTCTCGGAAGAAGAAAAATAAACAAGGAGACAAAAGGACTAAGGGGCTACCCAAATACACAGCTACAATGTTAATTCCTGATAATGTTGCAGCTTTCAATTGGCAGCTGAGTGAGGCTGACCTGGCAGACACATTGTACTCCCAGACAAGTGTTGTTTTCTGCAGGAATAGTTTGAATGGTAAAAAAGTGGAAGTGCCGAAAGTTAACAGTAATGGCCCGCAAGTTTCGTACAGAAACTGTATGCTTATTTTATTCTTAGGGTGAGTTTTGGATGCCTTTTGTTGGCATTATGAATTAAATATTGGACTAAAATGCTGGAATAGGAAGCCCTCAGAAATACATTCTCTATCATTCAAAAATGTATTTAGGAGCTGCACTTACTAAACAAATCCCCTCAATTGTTATGTTAACATATAAGCGTGTCCATTCTTTCAAATCTTTGGTGAACATAAAAAACTACAGATTACACTGCAAGAAAAAATGTGTATATATTTTTGTAAGAAAAGAAGACAATAATGACAAAATACTCTAATATGAACTCCTATAATATACACTAGCATCCTACAGTTATATAAAATCACATATCATATGCATACAAACATGCTCATACAAATACAATTATATTTATATTCACACTTATATACAGTAATTACATAGCTTGTACAGTACAGTACATACATAACTCATACATTTAAACTTGCATACACACAGTAAACTTAAACACACATGCTGACTATACACATATACATACAGTACAATCCATCCATGCAATCCGACATCAGACTCTATAAAGAGGATGATTGCTGACTAATCAGTTAAGGCTGTAATAGAACTGGAATTAATTCATGTTTGAGCACTGTCCACTCCCACATAAATGTACTTTCATTGTAAACGAAACTTTAAAAATATCTTCTAAACTTGATATACACCACTGCACACACAAACACATACTGTACTGTACACATGCCGCCACATTGTCACTCACACCCACAAAACAAAATAGTCAAAGTGCCATCGCTATTCAATTGAAAGACCATTAAGAGGTGATTTGGGGTATGACACTGAGGTGTTTCATGGTCTGGTGAAAAAGCTGTGAATGTTTCGAATTTTACCACATTTTTATGTAGAATCCCATGTGATTGACCAACCCACTGCAGTTTTAGTGAAGCTTGCAAAAAGAATACAAGTTAGGGGGTTAGGGGAGAGGAAACCTAACTCAGTTTAGGCAAAATGTGGGAGCAGTGCTCAACTGAGATAAGTATTTATAGCAACAACAAAGGAAGAAAAAGATCCCAGGTGTAGAAGCACTCGGGCCCCTAGGAAGTGCAAATGAAATGTATAGTGAGATTATTTAATAATTACATTTTAATTATAGTTACATTAAAATAAATGGTTGGCTTGAATATATAACGGCGATCTACAAATAATATATAATAGTTGGAACACTAGGGTCTACAGGCCCCCTGATCTGGTGGATACAATAATCTGTTAAGTAGAAAGAATCCACTTCCGTAAATTACATTATTTACAGTACTAAGTCATCTTGGAAGAACAATCAATGTTTTTTTGTTTACTGTAGCTCACTGACTACAAAAAGGTTTTGCAGTGAGTATTAGAACTTCTGTCCACTTCTCTCAGTGAGTGGACATGGGCTCATTCTTCCAGCCTGGTTTAGCTGCCCTGGTAATTTTTGGATCAAATCTGGGAATTCGCCAGGTCAAATGGTTCAGGGAATTGCTGCTTGAAGAAATAATAATAACTTTATTTCATATAGCGCTTCTTCTCCCAATAGGACTCAAAGCACTTCACAGTTATAGTATAGTGTACGGTACACAGCACATGCTGTAGGATTGTTGCAAACACAGTTCGAGCCCAGATGAGTCTACAATCTATGTGATTTTGATGCCAGAGTTCATAGGGAGATAAAGTGACTTACAAAAGGAGCTGACACCGGAAATCGAACCAGGTTCCCCTGATTCAAACTCATTTATTACAGAGTCAGTTCTACTCAGTATTAACTCCATTGCAATGTAAATGAAATGGAGCAGGGGAAATGTTTTTGTTTTTTGATACTCTTGAGTATTGCTGTGTGTGTGGTATCTAATTCTCATCTGCATAGTGATTTATTTCATGTTTCGCCAGGAAAAGTGCATTATAATATTAATCTCATTTTCAAGTATGTCCTAGGATTTGAATACGTATCAGGCAACAGGGATCACTGAAAAAATAGAAAGACTTTAAGGCATTAGCTAGTATACAGTAATTTGTCACTCTGTACTGCAATGGAAAACAAAACCCTTTTAATTAAATATATTTTATGTTTTTGGGCTCAAAGCTCTTTTTGTTTCATTAATTCATTGATGCTTGTACAATGATTGAGAGATGTCCAATTTAAAAACAGATTATGGTAATTATTTCTACCCAGGAGTCCTTTTATGCTAACAGACCAAAGTTGCACTTTCCATAATTTCTTTGATAACATATATTTAATCATGCTGTGTTTCATCTAATCTTCAGATTAAAATGTTAAAACAATAAAAGAAGAACATTGAAGAATTATATCTCTTGTGCGGTTTCAATTGCATTCATTTGCTTGTGTACTGTCTACTTTTTCTTAGATTACTGAATTTGTCAGATATCTGACGTTTTGCACACTCCCTCAAAGCTCAAGCTCTCTGAATGTCTCTTGTTTTCCAACATCTTTTGTTAACACAGTATTTAATTGTCTCTAATGATGGGAAAAACCAAGTGTTTGTCATTTCCAACAAAACAGGGAATCAAACTTCCAACAAAAACAGATAAATCAGCATACTGTTTTTGCAAACATTTTTTAAAATAATTTCACTAATAAATTGAAAGTCAACTTGGGAAGTAGTGCAGGGTTTTTGTTTCTGTTCAATACCAGCTCTTTGTAGCGTGTAGTTCAACACTTTCTCAAGAGGAAACCACATGTGTGAAATCAGAACCTACCTGAACCCAAAACAAATACATAACCAAAACCCTTATGATTGTCAAAAGCAAAATCAAAACGCAAAAATTAGTAAAAAAAAAAAAAAAAAAAGAAACATTTATTTTGGGTCCTAGTTTAATTTAATTAGATACTTTTCTGACATGTCATGCTTGAATTTTAAAATATTGATTTTATCTATGATTCTGTATCATTGACATACTGTACATTTCTTATATTACATGATGCAAAATCAAAAGCAGAACCATAGCCAAGCAAATTGGCTTTGGACAAAGTCAAAACAAAACAAAATAGTTAGAACTAAAACCAAAACCAGAATTAAACTATAATTGCACACCTCTAAATCTATTTTTGGATACACTTATTATTTTTAGGCTTCTATTTAATATGCAGTGGTGCTGTTACTCTGTGTTTTGGAGGCTTCCGTGAAACAGCATATTGAATAGTGGTCTTTGTTCTTTAAAGAAAAAGTACATTTGACATACCTCAGTGCTCATTGGAAGGTCCATATGAACTGGTTTCCACCAACTCTCTAGATAAACTGGTACAATTTCCAAGAATTAATTATCAACAAAATGTTATCTCAGCGACACCATTTGGGTCTGATATTGTGGTGTACGAGGCATAATTTTTTTTTATATTCCTTAATTTTTTTTTTTAGATTCAGCCTTAATTTTATCCTGAATGTCATGTTTCACATAGTCAAAAGTACTATTTTGTCTATATTTTAGTTTAAAAGAAAATCAAAAGAGGGTTGGGGAGCACGGTATGGACAATAAAACCTTATACACACAGGTGGAGGCTAATGTGTAAGTTGTTCATGGAGTCACAGCCCCAATCAGAACACCAATATTATTAGGTTCGGGGGAATGGCATGTGGAGAGTGTAATATAGTAAATACTCACACGGCCGCGTGCGAGCACTGTTGTGTAAAGGTGTCTTTGTTTCTTCTTAGCGGATGCCTTTTTCTTCTCCTAATTGCTGATGTACAGCCTCTTCCTCGGTGCGAATATACACATAAAAACAAAAATCAGTCAGGGGTGGTGTAACAGGGGACTTATCCCTGTTCACAAATGTGCCTCTAATCCAGCAGTGTGGTGGTTAACTACTGGTAGCAAATTAACTAACACCACCTGCCTGATTAGAGGTGGTAGAAAAAGCTTGCCTTTGAGACAGGAAGTAACTCCTTAGCTCTGACTGAGAGCTGAACTTGGGAGAGAGAGCAGAGATTATCTTTGACTCTCACAACAGTCTTAAGCCCTGCCAGAAGAAACAGCAGAGCTGCTTAAAAGACACAGGGAAAACTTCTGAACCTGAATGCTGACACACCCTGAGGGAAGGGAGCTGAACCAGAGAAGATTTTCCCTCCAAGGAACAGATAAGACTTTCATTATTAAGAGACTGCTTATATCTGCTTATTTCATGCTATATGTTTTGGGGCTGTGAGACATGCTTGACTTGGGGACTTGTGAATTAATTGCATGGTATTTTCACTAGAACTACTCCCAAGTGAATAGAAGCTTTGTCCCGCCCCCCCCCCCCCCCTGTGTTTGGATGATTTCCTGATGAAAAAGGAAAAGGCACAATAAAGCCTATTATAATTTCACCTTATAAAAGCCTCCAATTGTGTACCTCTGTGAACGTCCTTCTACATTTGGTGTCCGAGGTGGGACAAGAGGTGTCCTTGTAGTTAAAAAGGACCGGAGATTTTTATGTGAAATTTTTTTCCCATGCTTTTTGCCTACAAACAATCTGAGAAACTTAGAGAAAAAAAAAAAAAAACCTCATGCAGCAGAGATCGGAATTAAAGGGATACACACCACTGAAACCACACTGCACTGAAACTTACAAAAACCCAGAAGAGACTACTGAAGTAGCTTAACCTTATTTTGCCTATCACAAAGTGTAATATGGTCATTGAAATAGGGTTTTTTTCCTTTCAGCCATTGTCAGGGTTCAAGAAGTGAGTCAGCCCTTAAAAAAGGGATAGGTGTTTGTTGTTTTCAAAAGTTTCGCTGAAGCAGTGAATACAGATGGGGACCCACGAGTGGTACTGAACGCTGCATCTTGTCCTCCATTTTTAGGCTATCAGGTGTAATTTTCTTCCTGACCTCAGGAGGCACTATTGCAGCTGTTGCCACTGTATTTGCTAGAACCCCCAATTGTGGTAGTCCTACAGATGGGCATATTTTGCTTGTAGAGATCGTAGCTCTCACAGGCATCTCTGTAGACTTTTCTTTCTTGGGAATTTTTTTTTTTCAATATCAGCAGTACTGTGCATGCATTTTTTCTTATCAGGTATACAAGATGTGCAGTTGCTAGGTAAAAAAAAGTCTATTTGCTCTACACCATTTATTTGCTAGGTGCAATCTCTCCGCTTCAGCAACAGAATTTGGTTTTCTGCCTGAGTTCAGTAATTTTCAGTCTCATCTTTGGGTATTATGGCATTCACACTTCACACTTTGGGTGTCTGTTTTTGCTCCCAAGATATATATAGGCAGACTTTTTTACTTGCAGAAAAAAAAACATTCTTTCATTCCCGGCAGGGTGACTCAACACTCAGCATTTGTTTGCTAAAAATTCCCCTGCTTCAGCACAGTCTTGTATCAATTTTCACACTTTTCTGCATATACTCCATTCACAGCTGGTAGCCCTATGCGGTGTGGCAACCTTTATTTGCAAAATCAGTACCGCTCGTGGGTCACCATCTGTATTCATTTCTTCAACGAAACTTTTGAAAACAACAAACACCTATCCCTTGTTAAGGGCTGACTCACTTCTTGAACCCTGACTATGGCTGGAAGGCAAAACCCCTATTTCAATTACCATATTACACTTTGTGATAGGCAAAATAAGGTTTAGCTACTTCAGCAGTCTCTTCTGGGTTTTTGTAAGTTTCAGTGCAGTGTGTATCCCTTTAACTCTGATCTCTGCTGCATGAGGTTTTTTTTTTTCCAGACTGTTTGTAGGCCAAAAAGCATAACAAAAAATTTCACATAAAAATCTCCGGTCCTTTTTAACTTCAAAGACACCTCTTATCCCACTTCTGACACCTAATGTATACAGACGTTCACAGAGGTACACAATTGGAGGCTTTTATAAGGTGAAATTATAATAAGGCTTTATTGTGCCTTTTCCTTTTTATCAGGAAATCATCCAAACACAGGGGGGGGGGGGGGGGAACAAAGCTTAATTCACTTGGGAGAATTTCTAGTGAAATCCCATGCAATTCACAACTCCTAGTTAAGCAGGTCTCCCAGCCAAAAACACATAGCATGACATAAGCAGATATAAGAAGTCTCTTTAGAATGAAAGTCTTATCTGTTAGCTGCTGTAGAGTAAGCTTCTCTGCTCTCCTGGAACCGCACCCGTGCGTGCACAGAAAATCAGCATCCAGGTTTAGAAGTCTTATTTGGTGTCTTGCAATCAGCTCTGCTGTTTCTTCTTGACAGAGCTCAAGACATGTGGTGTCTCCAAAGGTCAGCTCTCATTCAGAGCTAAGGAGTCACTTCCTGTCTCAAAGGCAGGCTTTTTCTACCACCTCTAATCAGGCAGGTGGTGTTAGTTAATTTGCTACCAGCCGTTAACCACCACACTGCTGGATTAGAGGCACATTTGTGAACAGGGATGCGTCCCCTGTTACAGTCAGTAATTCATTACTGCCCCCTGAGGAAGCCAATACGGCGAAACGTGTCGAGTTTTGTTCCTGAAATAGCGGAGAACTCTGCAGTGCCAGGAGAGACGGAGTGGAGCTGAGCGCAGATTACACACTGTGTACAACATCCCCCCAGTCATGATGTCAGACGCATGAATAGAGATTGGATCCTGGAGGCCTGGACTACACTGCTGCTGACAGCTATCACCCAGATTCCTGCTGTGCATTTGCACTACATGCCGGTAATGTTTTACAAAATGTGAGTGCAATTGCCACATGAAATCAGTTTTGAATGTATTGCACTTAACATGCTGCACTATGTCCTGCGTTTCCTTTCTTTGAGTAAGCCCCGAGTAGTAGTAGTGTAGTAGTAAGTGCTACAGAGGAGAAGATATCAAGGAGGGACTAACATCATACTGATGCAGCATTGCATTTTGAACACTTTTTTTAAATTAATTGCGCGCTACCTTAAACCTTCAACCATATCAGTTCTAGTAGAAATTGTCCCACTACTTCCTTTGATAGTAATTATGTTGCAATATGTAGATATTTAGTAAAAAGATGTCCAGTACTTTGAATGCTTACTGTATGAATACTAAGGCTGTGTCCATAGAAGCACCGACAGCGCTCCTCCGCGCTGACTCTGAGGCTTGCCTGCTCAATCAGGAGCGATTGCATGGACTAGCAGGCGAGCCAGCGTTAGCGATTGGAGGCGGGGCACTGATGTCATTGGACATATAGCCCACGAAGCGCCGACGTCAACGTCGCGGTGCCAACATCACGACGTCAACGTCGTCACGCTGCTTCGCTCCGATTGGGTGTTTCAGCCGACAGCATGCTCGGGAACAATTTCAGCTGTCGGCTGAAAATCCCAGCACTTCAGCGCACATGCGGACGCTCGCGGCAGCCCCCTCTGAAGACATCCTCATTGAGTATGACGGGGCTCATCGCGGAGTGTCCGCACTGCTCAGCGCTGTCGGTGCTTCTACAGACGCAGCCTAATGCTTCCAATCATGGTTGACTGCTTAAAGGACTAGCAGTGCATGTACTGAACACTATATATTTCCCTTGCTCTCTCAACAAACATTTACTGTTAGTTCAAGAGCCTACTTAATGTAAGTTGGGTAGCACTTTTGACTTTTACCTTTCAAATTGTCTACATAAGAAAGGGCTGAGATTGGCCACCTACCTTGTAACATTTAAATATTTGAGCAATAAGAATGGCTATTTAAAAAGAGAACAATTAAGCTACCGTCAGCTTTTTAAAGTTCTTCTTTACATCAGATTTTAAATAACCTGACCAAGAATTACTAAATAGTATACATCTAAATGAACACAATGGGATCTATTTGACCACAGAAGTGGATGTAGAGTATCTAAAAGCATGGATGGTGTAATAAAAGGACCAGTTACATGTCTAAATGAAAATAGCAATATTCCTTGTTTTCATTCTATTTTTTAAAGAAGTGCGGGATAGCGTTTTACTGAACAATGTAAAAAAAAAAGAAGCAAACCAAGAAAAGAAAATATTGTGATAAAGAAATATTGCTAAAATGCTTTAATTTCATGTGTCTTGAAAAAATAATTAAGATTGCACCTTCAAACAAGACGGGACTACTGTGGAAGATGTTTTTTCCTGATCAAATCTCAGTGGCACTGACTTAACGATAATAGTTCAAAAAATGTAGATCAAATAAACTCAGCAATGCAAAACCGTTGCATTAAAAATATCAAGGTACAGTACCTGAGATCTATCCAAACAAGGCACAACAAAGGCAGTGTGCTTCCTTCATACAACAATTAGGTTGTTTGAACACATCATTTTTCTCACGTACCTCTTTCTACCTCCATTCTGTCTGCTCTTTGAGCAACTACACACTACAAATAGCTAGTATTTAACAGAAATAAAAACCCTGCGCTACTTCCCAAATTGGATGTCAATTTATTAGTGCAATTATACAATGTTGATCCTGTCTTTATCAACAAAGGAGTGATTTGGTGGCATCTTTTGATTAAAACATGATTTGAGCTTTCTAACTACATCTTAGTAAACTCCACTTTAGCAGGTGCCTACACTAGAATTTTATATTTTTAATTATCTTGTGGACTAAACAACTCCCACTATTAAGACAGAAAGGCAGCAACAAAGGACTGAACATTGAGGGACTATGTGAAACATGTGAAAAGGCCTGGAGGGTAAATTAATCAACCTCAACCATTTATATTATCTGGGGTTCATAGTGTAATTAAAACTGCCAAAACCCAAAAATAAAATTCACTTGGCAATATGAAGGAAAAATTTGATCGTGTAAGTTCCTTAGTGAAAAGTACTGAACCATATATAGGGTATAGCCTGGGTCCCCCTGGTCCTCTATTTGTCCCCTTATCTTTCCATAGGCAGCGGAGGCTGGGGAGAGTGCGGGGGGATGCGTAGTAACAAGCGCAAGCAGCGGCCATTTGGAGTATACTGCACCGACACACTTTATTCGAGCAAATACCCAGTATGTACCTGGCAGATACCTGGAATGCGCCGCTCCTCACCTCTGACAAGCCCCGTTGCGTTTGCCTTGCCAGCCTGGGTTCATGCCTGGCTGGCGGGCGGCTGATTTGTTAAATGATAATGATTAAGATTTAATAGGCTGCAATGCTTCGCGTGTCTACCAGATGGCATAAATTCATGAATTGTAATGCAGTATATATATATATACTGTGCAGTATTGCAGCCAGCGGGAATAAAATGCTTCAATCCCTGCCTGGAAAATAACCCAATGCACTCGGGCAGAAAACAGTCACAAACCTCAATACACCCGGGTATACCCGAATTCGTGGGACTAGCCGAGCTCGAATAAAGTGTGTCGCCAGTGTAACAGCAGGGGAACTGCAAGTCCCAGCAGCCTCAGGGGCTGCAGAACACATGTTTCCAGGCAAACAATAAGGCTGAGAGATGCATGGCAGTTACAATTCTGACAGTTGGGGTTCTGACAGTTAGGGGGACTGACAGTTGCAACCAGGACAGAGAAAGGGAAGGTAGGGTCTGGGTGTCAGTGGCATCCAGACTAGACCAGATAGGCCACACTCACCTAATCAGATTGTGGCTGCTACAGGGAAACCCCTAGTTAGGGAAATTTCCCCTGTAGTTGTATACAGTTTGTGTGTAGTGCCATTTGAAGATGCCGCATAGCGATTTGCGGACTGTGGTCTGGGGCAGGACCACCGCCGCACTATCATAGACTGTCAAAGGTGAGACCCTCCTACCGGAGATCACCCCACGCCGAGGTGGAGGCTTCGCTGACATTGACATCGCTGGATCAGTGGATCCCGTTTGCTTTTTGACCATACCCGGGTGCTGGAGCACCTGGGCAGGTACCTCACAACGTGAACCAACTATAACACTTTCAGTTACTGTGGGCAGTGCTGTCTCACACATTGGATGGGTTGGCTCTTGTGGACACCAAGGAGGTTGGGTGCCCAGGGGCCACTCAGTACTTTGGGGAAATCCCATTAGGGGTGGACACTACAATTGGAGGGCACGGTGGGGATGCGGCCGTGCGAGGCCTATATTGTAAGTGAGTTAATGATATATCTAGTTGTACCTGTGTTCAGTAAACTGTAATTATATACAAGTGTGTGATCTTATTGCATTGGGTCCTGTGAAGGGGTTATCCGGCGCTGTCAGGATCCTTCACAGGTAGAGGCGCTGTCACCAGATCGATCAGGTATACCCCAAGGTCCCAGTAGCAGAGATTCAGGCCTCCTGTGAGCCACAGGTAAAGCACCACAGACTCACTAGCCGCCACATTTCCCATATGGTGGAGGAAACAGCTCTACTAGTGTTACTCATACAATTTGGTATATGGGTAGGTTTCAGCTCACCTAATTCTGTTTTGGTAAAGAGTATTTAACAAAGATAGCACTAATGCCATACACATCTTTAAAATCAGCGTGTAGACATGCCGTATCACCTTACTTATGTAGTGTATGTTCCACTTCATTGTTAAGAAGAAATGTTGTAAACAAAACATGCTAGATCTATACAAATAAAGAACACTTTTTAGTGGCTGTACATGACCCCCAAGGTCGAGCAGCAAACCTACTATTGTATTGTATTGCACTTTATTATTCACTTCCATGGCACTACCATGACACTACCATCACCTATATAGTGAACACCTCAGTTTTGCCCATTCCTAATGGAGAAGGGAAGGTTATTAGTGAAGTGCTGTCGGGATCAATCTTTGTGCTTGTAATTCTCAGCATCAGTAAAATTAGAGATAGATTAGAAAGAAAAGTATGTATTTTTGAAAATAACGTGCTGATCCACAACAATGCTGAGATTGCAAGCAAACTCGATATTGCAAGCGGACTTGACACAACAAGGAAGTATTTAGGGATAGTTGAAGAGTGACCCAGAGTGTATCAATGAAACGACTAATATTTAATGCAATATATAACATAATTATGCATAATGTTTCCACTAGTCAGTTTCCCCTATTTACAAGTTTTTTTTTCAAGCCAGCAAATAAGTCAAGGTAGAGTTCTATGTTGTCAGTATATCTTCTTGATTGCCTTATTTTCTTTGGCTAAACCTTCCCGTCAGTATGAACTCTTAGGCTAAGGACCCGCTGCGGCGGCGCGTAAGGCCGCGGGCCACCAGCTCCTTTCCTCCAGTCTGGAGGTCCCCGCTGGCTCCTTCCGACGTGGCTGACTGCGTGCTGTGATGCGTCAGCCAGCCGATGCTGCAAGCTTCTGGTGATCAGAAGCGCTGACGCGTCACGTGGAGCAGCAGTCAACAAATGAGGAGGGGAGGGAGGCGGCTACGGGGAGGGAGGTGGCTCCGGGGAGGGATGGAGGTGGCTACAGGGAGGGAGGCGGCTGCCCTCTCCCCGTGTTTGCTGAGGGGGTGACGGGGTACAGATCCGCTCACTGTCTCTCCCCGAGACGGAGGGGGAGGCTGTGACATCCGCGGGACCGCAACATCCACGGGACAGCACAGCCTGGAGAGGGACATTAACCCCTGTCATGGCCGCGCCCCCTGACCCATTTTGGCCACACCCCCCAGCACTGAAAAAAAGTCAGCTGCAGACCGCAGATCGCGGTGCAGTGATTTGCACGCGCCGCCGGGAAGCAGGGCGGCCATGAGGGCACGTGCAGCGGGGCCTCGGCCGTATAAGATTATTCACTAAAGTCCGTCACTTGTTAATACATCTGGTCCTGGTTTAACTGTGATTGTCTTGGGCGGCAGAATCTTGTGCATTAACCCTCAATGGACCTTAGTTAATAGCGACTTAGTAGTCTAGCTGATTTGGTTGTCCCTATACTCAACACTTGAAATGTGTGAACGTTTCTCAACAGTTTTCACAAAATGTTTCATAATTTTTTTTTCAGATTTCACCAAAACATGTTGCGGGGCCTGACAGGACTACATTTTTTACGTTTTGCATTTTTGCTGCAGACGAGAGGAAATGCGCCTATTTGCATATTTAAATGAACATATTTGAATATTTAAATAAGCTTATTTCCCAGGCATCTCAGTTGTGTTCCCAGGAGGTATCTCTCCTCGGAGGTATCTCTCCTCGTGGAAAAAAAGTAAACGATACAATGCTAAATAAGACTTCCTCCTCTTTCTCTCTCAAAAGTCCTATTTCAGGGCCTGGAACAGCCCTATGAAGGCATGACGAATATTTCACAAAAAAAAAAAAAAAGGCCAATTACACCTGGTTCATGAATTTAGATGAAAAATGCGCAAATGACGTCTCAACACGAGGTGACAATGTACTTTATCACTATTTGTGTCATTACTAGTGCTGCCAAATTATCACTTATCAAAAAAGGACATTTTTACATGAAAAATTGGGAGACACTCAATGCAAAATATGATTTTAGTGGAGGTTATTATTTTGATGGATGTATTATCTAAAGATATACTCCAATATATTTAACAAATAAACAGATAAAAGTCAATAATCAATGAGAAAAACACATTATGACCAAAAAATCTTTATATATTGAACCATTAACAGCAGCAAATGTACATTTCATGGACAATTTATTGTAAGAAATAGGTCTCATGGATAATCCCTTCCTTATTCACGTGGCTACATTTCATTTTAGTGCCATTAAATTGTTAAAAAATGCAAATGTATTTTATGTATGTAATGTATGTATGTAATGTATGTAATGTAAAAAATGTAGCCAAACCAATTATCAATGTTGCCATTTGGCTTTTTTGTATTGACTGTCTTCTAAAAGCAACCTATGTGGTTATAGATGTGCCCAACTATCACTATTAGTGCCAGTATCTGAAAACGTTAATTGTTTCCCTTGAACTACATGTATTTACGAAGAATTGTTGGCAGCGCCTTCCAAGAGGCCAAGATATCATAAGAAAACAATGATGCACATTGTATCCCATTTTATGTTGCATGAATTAATTATGCAAATTTGGATTAAAAAAATTAGCAACTTTGCTCTGTTAACTACATGACTTTTGCATTTGCATCTCTGGGTGTTGATACATTTCTAGTGACACAGTTTAATTGCTAATAATGTATCGAACCACGCTAAAGGAGTTGTTGCAAATAAAAAGAAGCCACCAAAAACCAGATCTTCATTAGCACATATATTTTCAACCTGGACAATTACACAATATTTGTTAGAATTTTTTTTTTCAAATTGCCAGATGTCGTGTAATGTTTTTCAGTATAGAATTTATACTGCCTCTACTTTATGATCAGTACAATATATCCGCTCTATTCAGCGCTAACACACATAAAGTTGATTATTCAGAGCAATAAAGCATTTCCTATTTCCATTACACAATTGTGCTTCTATGCTATTAGACATAAGACAGCATTTTTATAACCCTGAGTTATTCCAAACTTTTTTCATATCTCCATCTATTATTCTTCATATTCGTTTTATAATACAAAACATGTTTAACGCATTGTAAATTTAGGCCTGAAGGCTTAACTCTGAATACTACAGCAGCAAGTGGTTTCCCTTAGTTATTCTTCGTGCGTACCGATTCCTCGCCCCCAACCATTGTTGACTAATTTCCCTCTTTCCAAACATTCTGTATGTAGTAAGGAAAGACTGTTCCTCTCTCAGCTTCTTCCACCACATTGGCATTCTCCATCTCTCCATCATGTCCTCCATTCATTTTGTTGCTTCCTTGCCCAGTGACTTGTGCTACTCTATGCATTAGAAGAGGTTAGCAGTCATTAGCATCTAACATGCTTTCCTCCACAACTTCACCCAGGTTGACATCTTCCAAGATTACTTCATACGCAAAGATGGATGAAAAGACAGATTAGCTGCAGGAATTAAACAAATGGTCACCATAATGACTGTATGAAAATAATTACATCTAGGACGGAATATCTCGTGAGATGGACCTGGAGAGAAGGAGGATGTTAGCTTTCGGGTTAGAGGACTAAATATTTGGGATATGAGAACACAGGACTTGCTTTCAACATGTTTGTAGCAATGCTGAAACTGGTTTATATTGCATGTCAAAAGCAATACGAAGGAGGATAAATGCTGCACACCAAAGAAAATAAACAAAAGATGATACAATTACCGGTGCTCCCATCCATGTTCGATTGGCTGCATCCAAACCACTGCATACAAAGAAAAATAGAGGATAGGGTACACGGATTTGAAAAATAGAATCGAGCCACTTTTTTGCACTTGACAAAGACCAATCGGGTCGAAACGTTGTGTTTGCTTTAATAAATATTTTCTATTTTTCAAATCCGTGTGCCCTATCCTCTATTTTTCTTTATATTGCATGTCATACATATATACAAACATACATACAATACAGGCATACCCCGGTTTAAGGACACTCACTTTACACGAGCAAGGACATATCGCCCAATAGTCAAAAGGCATCTCACGCATGCGCCTGTCAGCACGTCCTGAACAGCAATACCAGCTCCCTACCTGTACCGAAGCTGTGCGCAAGCGGGGAGACTATAGAGCCTGTTACAAATGCGTTATTTACATCAGTTATGCACGTATATGACGATTACAGTACAGTACATGCATCGATAAGGGGAAAAAAGCAGTGCTTCACTTTAAGTACATTTTCGCTTTGCATACATGCTCTGGTCCCATTGCGTACATTAATGCGGGGTATGCCTGTAAATGAATA
The DNA here is from genome assembly GCF_040206685.1 of Ascaphus truei. Lineage (NCBI taxonomy): Eukaryota > Metazoa > Chordata > Amphibia > Anura > Ascaphidae > Ascaphus > Ascaphus truei. The sequence goes on from NC_134492.1 coordinate 33,291,696, forward strand.
ATAAAGCATTAAAAGGGTATTATTATTATTACCAAATATATTTCAATTACTATGCTTGCATCCTCCCTAGTATTATATATTGAATTGCCTACCGCTCACCAATTGGTGTAATAAGTAATCAAGATATGCCAGGTCCAGAAGGGAATATAACTGTATAGATGCACAAGTTGGAACTGGATGTGTAGAAGATCCTACAACCAAATTAATCCCTTAAGTGTTGCACTCATGGACAATAGAAAATTAGGGGTATAACATTTATACATGGTACAAATAATCCTTTAAAGCTATTCTGTTGAATTGTAGATCATGAATGTAAAATAATACATTTTTTATTAATATCAAATTAAGGCACACAGGGTGTGATGGTATATGTACAATAAAGTGTTTAAAATCGTGATGGTAGTGCAATACTGGGGATAGGGAGTACTCAGTATGTGGGAAGGGGAAGTTTGCCCCTCAAGGGGTTAATACTCCCTGATTATAAACATCCCTTCCACAGAATCACAGTACAGGGAGTATGGAGTCATAAAAGATGAACAAAAAATAAATGTATCCTTATATATGTTAGATGTATCACTCGCAATGTTCCTATTTGAGAGGAAACAATTCACAGATAGTAGCAATATCTCTACTTTAGATGCTAAGTACTAACAGACTCCAATGTCATTCATAATCACATTAGTTCATTTAGATAAGCTACTCAGAGTATAGTGGAATCTTAATGAAAGTCTCTAAATAATACTGTGCACTTAAATAGGCTTCTCAACGTATAGAGAAACCTTATTAAAGTCTCTAAATAATACTGTTAGTATATGAAGTTAAATGACAACCTACAAAAGTAAGTAGGTGTATTATTCAAGGTACATATCATTTAGCAGTATAAACAGGTTTTAAGCTCACCCCTCCCCACTTTCCATATGTACAGGTCTTTTCATGCAGCTGTTTGTGACAGATCCAATGCTGATCACTCTTCCTGTAATTATACAGGTAAATAAGAATTTTAATCAGTTAGTGTTAGGACCTGTGATATTATGGTCATGCCTTGAAGTGGCTCGCAGGCTTTTAATGCTTTGGAAAAAGGGTTAAACTAAATGACCCTTTTTTCAAGAGAGATATATATTGGTATTTCACTATGTATTTTGTGATATTGGAAGTAGCTCTGGGCTCCCTTTGTGTTTTGTTTTTTGTAGTATACAGTGCCACGCTCATTAGCACTCCTTTTGACACATATACATATACAGTATATATATATTGTGGTACTTTTTGGGGTTTATATGAGCTTACTGGGAATCTGTGTGTATAAAAAAACAGGGGTATATTACCATACTCGAGTCAGTAACAGACACTTGCAGTAGGTCAGCTAGTATGCCGTATTTACCCCCCACACATTGCGCTATATACAAATCGTCATAGATCAAACAAAGATCCGGTATCTCCAATGCAGAATCAGATTAGTCATAATAGACACAGTGTATCATGAAAATATATACATGGTAGAGGTATAGCTAAACGGAGTTGCTGGAGATAAAAAATAATAACAACGCTATACAACCAGACATCCACGTTGTGTTAGTCTACTCCTAGTGCTGCAGCTCCACCACCGACGTCAAGAATGAAGTCACATCACGTGGCGAAACGCGTCTGGATGCTACGTTGGATGTGCTGACGTCACCCAAGTGTGTTTGTGAGTCCACGAGGAAGCTAATACACACCATCACCTGCTGCTATCCGGTGATTTCCAGCCATTTGCCCCGCTGAGTGAAGCCAGGCATCCCCCGTTTTGGTATTTACAACGTGCGGTGAGGAGCCTCTGGACACAGTTGATTTCTGGCACCCTTCCATCTGTGTTCTGGAGTGCTTTCACACTATTTGGGACATCTGCAGCATGAGCACTATCTCTGATTGGGGACTTCCTGTGTATCGGTTACCTGACTTGCTGTATACTCCAACCAGTGATGTCACAAAGATAGAGATTTATCTCTTACATTGTCTTTTTATTCTGTTCTCTTGTGAGTGCATATCCTAGAGAGTTCTTTCTTTTTTTGTTTTATTAAAATTACTAATACAGTATCACGCTATGGAGCTTGCACTTCTCTTTTTGTTTTTCATATATATATATATATATATATATATATATATATATATATATATATATATATATATTCATGTATCATTGGAACACAGCATACCTGAAGCATCATAGACTACATTTGCATGGTCCCATATAGGATGTCATGACATATGCAGTAGTAATGCAATAATAAAGTCAGTATGAAATGTTTTCATTAAACAACATTATTTATACATGTTCTGCCTCTTTCATCCTTCCTCTGTAATCCCTTCATATTTCTTTCAGAATTTTCTTTTTCAGTGGGGGATAACAGCCTGGTAGCTTTGGATTTAAAATTATATTAAATGTAATTTAGAACATCAAGTACTTGTCCTTTAACATCAATGTATTAATATATCAAGGTAGTTTGCTGGCAGTTTCATTTACCAAAAGGAAGTGCTACTTGATGTAGATATTATAATGGACTACTCCTTTTTTTTCTTCTTCTACTGCTTGTGCAACAATTAATCTGCCAATCTTGAATTCATATTAACCATACCTGCAAAATAAATTGGAAGAAAATACCATAGCTATATTTTGCCTTGAGGAAGTGTGGAATTATTGCATGTTGTTATATCTTTCAATAGACTAACAAGTCTTCAAAATGTGTACCAAACATTTTCAGACCTCACACGACTCTACATACACTTTAACTGTACATCAATTAAAAATCTCTCTAGTTGGTCCATTGAAAGGTATTACAAACTGTACAAAATCATTACAGCACATTGTAAATTTGTATTGATAGCAGCCAGTAATCCCAAAGAAGCACAGTGTGGCCACTACAGGATTAAGATGTAGGAATCTCAAAAAGTGTGTACTTTTTGTATGTCCACGAGGCGCCAAGAAACACTATTTTTATGGGGCCACCTTGTGACGTCTGCTTTGATTAGTGCTCTGTTCCCTCATCTTTTCTATTACGGGACAAAGCCCTGAGCATCTCAGTGCAATTTTCTGACCAAGATGCTATCAACCAGGTCATGGGAAAATAATTCAACATACTTGATCTGGTACTTCCAATGAGTATAACGGAATGCAGTTAGACATTTGTGAATGCTCATTGACCATCAAGTTTCATCTGTACTGATGATATCAGGATGGAGATAAATGTTGGAATGGTACTTTTTTCATTATGTATTTCTCCATTTTGGGACAAAATAGTACATATTATTTTACAAAGCAATGTATTTTATTTGTGTCACTTTACAGATAACAACATTATGTGCTGTATGTCAAGATAGTGGATTTCAAAGCTATCCCTGAGGACCGTAAACTAACCCAATTTTGGAGTCAACAATTGATTTGCAGACGTGTAGATAGTATACAAATCATATATTCTTCATGAGAAAAATGTCATCTGGCTTTGGGTACCTGTATCTGGTATTAGGTTTACAACTAATGTTACCATGTGTAATATCACCAGATGTAATGTGTTTCGAATCAGTTGCTGGAGAAATGAGGAACTTAATGCAGCAGTCCACACTGATCACCATTTTTTGGCATTTTAGTTTGACTTACTTTAAGATCTCATCTTACCATTTCCAAGCCTTTTTTTTAAGTTTAAATCTGATGCTTTTTCATTTCAAATATTAACCGGCTTATTCTATATCCACCTATGCAGATATTTAAGTTGATGGGCAATTCCGTCCAAAAACTGCCCGATCAGCAACTTTGACAGATATTGAATTTTCATTTATTTATTTATAAAAATGTTTTACCAGGAAATAATACATTGAGAGTTACCTCTCATTTTCAAGTATGTCCTGGGCGCAGAGTTATAACAATACATGGTTACATTAAAATAACAGAGTTATACAGTCAATTCAAAGAATAAGACCCTCGGTGTCTTGGAGCTCTCAAAAAAGTTCTCCTCAGAGGTCATTGCAGTCGAAAAGTTACTACGGTTACCTCAGAAGCTAGATATGAATAAAATCATGATTGTTCATACGAAAACATTTTTTTTTTTTTTTTAAATATCAGGACTTGCTAAAGGAACAAGATACTGACATTATATGAGTTCCACTAATATACACTTCTGGGTGGAATTGCTGCTTTAATACCAAATACCATACATCAGTTAATTCTTCACCCACATTTGCAAGCCAATATAATTTTTCAAATACCTTTAAGTAGTCCGGACTATGACTTTAATTAACCATCCAACTCTGGTACATTATCTGGTACAAGAATTCAATTTCTAGTTCAGTTAACAGGGTAGGGGGGGGGGCTTGTTGTGCTTCATTTTGTCATTACTGGGTGTTTCTAATGCACAATATTACATAGTAGATGACGAGGTGGAAAGACGACATATGTCCATTGAGTTCAACCTATGTTACATTTAGATGACAGATACTCATCTTATATTTGTATTCACAGTATATGTTAATGTTAAGGTTAACGGCAGGTGGAATTTCATATATTTATGTAAGAAAAATCTTAAGACAACACAATAAAATGCTAGCACGACGGTAATGTTTTATATCATTGGAATTTTTTTATTTGTAAATAAGTAAATGGTATCTTACACATTGCAGATTGTGAGCTAACCCAACAACTTACACACGGACAGTACTGACAACAAAATATGATTGGCCGAAACGTTCCCATAACGTGTGATTTGCGTTCCACATACTTCTAAAATCTACATATAGCCAGTGTTTCTGTTTCCTGAGAATACGGCATTATACTTTGGCAGGGCCGCTCTGCTTTTCACACAGCTGTCACTTTTCTAAGAAAATAAAGAATGATGACCTTATTTCACTATGAAATACTTTTTTATGAAACTACTGTGAACAGACATTTTTTACACATGATAAATAGTTTCTCCTTACATCTTTCTAATCTTCACTGTCCACAGTGTTGGATCCCAGGCTACTTCGCTGTTCGCTCAGAAATGGAAATCGAGGCACATATACAGTAGCATGCATAATGTTCCTAATTAGTTTATCAGCTTGCTCGTGGAGAGGCTCAGGCTGACATCAAAATATTCTAATATAATGTTTATGATTATAGCAAGAATTGTTAAAATGACCATTTAGTTCTGTGCAGATTGAATTTTGTTGTCACAACCTAGCTAATATTTCACTTCTCCATCCAAGGTTAGAAGAGTCACTACAACATTAATCTTTGACAGTTCAACAAAGAAACGATTTCGGATAGCCACAAAGCTGCAATAAAAAGTCATTGAATTTGAAGGTATTAAAAATAGTTCATATTATAAAAGGGGAGAGAGAGTATAATGATAGACATAAAATGCCTGTTTAGTTTCTTTGCTCTTCATATTTAACCCCTTGAATACTGAAGAAACAGCCGCCTAGTCCTCTGCTTTAAGACTAACCTTGTAGCTGTATGTCATAGTTAATTTTAAAGTTACTATATAGTCACCTCTACATCTCATCAACACAACAGTCAGAAACATAAAGTCTAACAATATACATACAGCTTAACACATTCATACTGCATTTTTGTGCACCATTTACTTTCCACTTTCCCTGTGTTTTTATATTTCTCTTGCTATGCATTCATTAGGCTAACTGCGTAAAACTAATCACGCAAAGCAAATCTATTCAGAGCTGGATTTTGGTTTTTAATATGTACTCAGACAAACTCCATCTTCAAATCCAATATCTAGCTTCAGTGGAATACATTTTTTCCTTTCAACATTTGATGGAAAAATAATGCCTGTGTTTGTCAGGGGCGGTTACCTTGTTTTGCAGCAAATTTTGTGCTTCTATTTTTTACATCCAGTATCTATGTCATTAAATATTAAATGTGTAATACCTGCTTTCAAAACAACATACATTGTATGTTACATTATGTCCCTTGTAAATAAGCATTGCTGTGATTCTGAACGTTTGTAGCACTACAGAGATACCTGCTTCTATATTTTTTTTTAGCTTTACATGATGGTAAATAATGTTTTTTATATAGTAGGACTTAACATTTTTGCATCCTAATTGTTAAATGAACATGATATGCACATCTTGGGTCAATAAAAATGTTTTTGTCCTTTGATGGATTTTTTTTCTCTGGAAATATTCTCTTCATCGCATACTTACAGGTCCAAAATTGGTGTTGACTATTTACTGTAACTAATCCCAAGCAAAGATCCTGCATTATAACACAGCTATGAAATAGTTAGACAAGTACCCCTAGGGCTTTTCACATTTCCCACATGATTCTAAAATGTCCCTTGCTAAATAGACCCTATCCCATATTCAAAATCACGTTGCGTGTTGCCTCATTGTTGGTTTATGTAACAGGCTAAAAATTAGTTTTGACAAATTGATGTTGAGAGACATTTGTAAATGTTTACGTCTTACCATCAGTGACTATCAAGGTATTTTTCATTGATTGATACTGCTGTTGCATCTTGTGAAACAAAGAATATTACATGAATATTTAGAAGAACAGATAAAGGAAGACATAGCATATATTTATAATAAAAAATGGCTGTGTATAATTTCCCATTCTCATATCTGCAGTGCCCCTTTAAAATGTTCTTCATCGGTTTGAAAATCAATCTGTTCTGCTGCGGATCATTTCTGGAAACTTTTGATAATAAAACATTTAAAAGTTATTGTATTGAAGTATTGTATTGTAGCTGCTATGCCATTTACCATCAATAGTACAGAGTGATTCAAAGTGCATATACTGTACATTATTTTAAATCACCCTGTATACTGTATAATGTTGTGTATATATATATACTTATATTATCACACAAGGCACATGATTAAATAATTAGGTGTGGCGGAATGAAGTAAGTAGTTTGGGAATTAGTGGAAAGCCCAATTTATGATTATGAAACAGTTTTTAATAAGGACCTAATGGAATACAAATGTTCTAACAAGTAAGGTCTTTACTATAATTTTAAACTAAAACTTCTATTGGAACATCTGTATTCTTTAATCGCTAAAAACTTGCATTACTGGGACTTAAAAAAAAACTATTAACAAAATGTTCACTATTCCCATTAAAAGGCTTTCCAGTAAGTGGGAAACAAGCAAACCAATATCCACATAGGTTCAAACTCATCACAACGTCACCAATCATCTCTCTGTGTACTGGAAGTATGTTCAGTACACACATACATATTTACAGCATTTAGAAAAACATCACAATTATTATAAATTGTCCCACATGATAAACTAAAAAAAAACAGCATAGAAACTGATTGTGACTAACAGCCTGTGATTGACAGGTTAAACTAAGCGGATATAAAACTTCAACATTATCTCAGTCTCCCAGTTGCAAAATGGGAAAAGAGGTACAAAAATACACCCCCCTCTCCCCAAATTTATCAAACAACAAAATCCCATTGGTTTCAATTAGAATGTTTTTCTTTAATATGTATGTGTATATCTATATACATATATCTTTTCTTTTTTTTTTTAATATTTTTTATTGCGTAGTCAGGAAATTATCAACATCCAGGAATATTAAGAAAGAAGCATACATTTACATATTCAATGACAATGGTACAGTGGGGAGACAGTGGGTATAATATTATGACACAGGGTCCGTGTTGTTGCTTGATCAATACACTTAGAAGTTGGCTTATAAACTTCTGGTTCAGTTGGCAAGAGAAAAGCAACTAGCACTGTCAAATCAATATCCTGCGGTAAGGACAGTGGGTGAAAAGAGAGAAGAAAAAAGATGAAACTGGAGGGAGGGTAGTGGGGGGTGGTTGGGCAGGGAGGGGGGAGGGAGGGGTGTGGTCCCTGCCCCCTTCGTCCACAACAGCCAATCAACTCAGCATATGGAGATATCCTACTACATAGGGTTTCCTTTTCTCTACTTTGGAACAAACCAGGGTATTCAGCCCGGGTAAATCGTTTATTTAACTTTATTTCGACTCAAATTCAAGTTCCCAACCATGGGTCCCATGTTCTATGGAATTCCTCAGCTGAGTGTCTCAGGAAGGCCATCATTCTTTCCATCATCATTACCTCATTTATTCTTTTTCAACTGTTTGTCTAGAGGGAAGAGCTAGTTTCGTCCAGGATAGCGCATCTGGCTGCTGTTAACATAAATGATATTAGACGACACAAGAGGCAGCTTATCTCCTCTACCGGCTTTGCAAGTAAGTAGATCAGTGGATCGAGAGGGATAGCTAGTTCTGTTGTGTCTTCAATAATGAGTTGTATGGAGAGCCAGTATCTCTGAATGGTGGAGCAGGTCCACCAAATGTGCCCCATGTTCCCCTTCTGTCCACAGCCCCTTCAACACAAATCAGATGCTTCCGGATAGATTTATTTCAGTCTACTTGGTGTAAGATACCAGCAGAATAAAACTTTATAAATGTTTTCTTTAATGGTGGTGCATATGGAGGTCTTTGTCGCAAACTCCCATATGTCCTCCCAGTCAACTCTATCTATTTCTATATTCAAATCAGCCACCAATTTTAGCATATATAGTTGTGGTCGGGGGTGTCGACCGAGGCTTCCATTCCCAAGTATATTTTTGTGATTAGTCCTTTCTGATAGATCCCTCTCCTACAGAGGGATTCGAAATCTGAAAGAGGGGGAACTCGAGTTTCTTGAAGATTTTATATAAATAATGCCGGATTTCGAGATCTTAAACATATGGAGGTCTGGTGCATCATATTTACTACTAAGCTCTTGGAAGCTAAGAAGCTTCCCTTTATATAGTAAGTCTCCTATTGTCTTGATATTTTTATCCTTGAATTGGTCAAATTGTTTGGGGTCACAGCCTGGGGAGAAGTTAGGGTTATCGAAAAGTGGGGTGAGCTGGGAGGGTTGGGAAGTAAGTTTGAATTTTTCTTTTGTTTTGGTCCATATGTCCCAGGTGCATGTCATCGAACCCAGGCCACACTTTTATATTTAGATCACATTTATCAGGGGCCCAGAGGGACAGTGGCAGAGAAGCCGTTCTAGAATACTGGGACTCTATGGACAGCCAGCAGTACAGGTTTGGGTCGGTGTTCCAGACTATTACCTGCCGCAGTTGAGTGGCTTCAGTATGTCTGGTACGCCCATACCCCCTCTCGCTCTTGAGGCCAGTATAACTGACCTTGCCGACCTCTGCCTTCTACCTTGCCAGATAAATTGGAATATTTTGTTTTGTATGGATGTTATTTCGTTTCTGAGTATACGGACCAGGAGGGTCTGGAAAAAATATAATAACCGAGGGAGTATATTCATTTTCATTGAAATTATTCTCCCGATCCATGATATCCGGAATCTATCCCAGTCCATTAAATCTTTTTTTTTATCTTATCAAATAGGGGTGGGTAGCTACATTGATAGAGGGAATGATAGTGCCTAGTCACATTTACTCCCGGATATTTAATGTGATAAGAACTCCATCTATAATTGAAATTCAGTTGAAGAAGTTTCATTTCGGGTGTCGGAGGTTCAAATTTAAGGCCTCGGATTCATTATTTATATATGTATATCTTTATGCGTGTAGCACCATCCATATACATAACGCAACAATCTAAGTGGCATGTAGGAAGAACCAACAGAGTTGATAGGATGGTGTTATGGTAACTGTATATCCAAGGTCTTATGGTGAGTATGTATGCAAGAGGTCAGTATTATGGAGCTACTGTAGTGAGTGACTAAATGTTTTTTTTTGACCCAGATGTGCAGCTGGGAGACTTTGATAAACAGCCCCGAAAAAGTCTTCCCAGCAACTCCAGCCAACTGTGAATCAAAACGTATCTCCTTCCCTGCCAAAGCAGCCAGTGACACATTATACAAAGCAATGCAGCGAAGGTGTAATTACAGCCATTAAGCCCCTTGTCTAGCTTGCATAGGCGGCTAAAGGCCATGACCGGGGGGCGTGGCCTCCCCTGGACATGGTTGGCCGCTGGGGCGGCTATGGGCAGTACGGGGGTGGGGCCTGTTAGAGTAAGCTAGCAGCCAGGAAGGAGGACGGGCACTTGTTCCTGGCTGCTGCTGTTTCCCACCCATCCCTAGAAGGTTGTATTGTTGGCAGGGGACAATGTTTTGGGCAAGATTGTTAACATTTCTCTTTTGTTCTAAGGTAAAGCCCGAAACACCTGTGAGAATAAGGACAGAGGTTCCTGAAGGAGGGGACAGTTTAACCAAATTGCCGTTGTCGCAGCGGCAGTTGGGGGGGGGGGAGGTGTTTGTCCTTGCCAGAAGGGGCTCAGGGCTGTAAAAGCTGGGGGTGAAGTGAGGGGCAAGTCACCGGGACATACTTCCAGGACCCCTCTCGCGACGCCGGCCCTAGGCCAGTGGACATTGTAATTAACCCATTACCGAGCATTCGGGCAGGGACTAGCACTTACGCTATCCCCAGGTGTAAATAAACAAAGCCGCGGCCTTTATACCTCCAGACCGTGTCTGTCATTATTTGTTTATTCTGTGTGGGTAATGGTACAAGGGAAGGGGGGAAGCTCACGCCTCCCTGGTCATATACTGTATACACAGATTCCCAACAAGCTCTGAGAATCCCCAACCATTACCACATAATATATATATATGCATATAAGTGTTAAAAGGAGTGCTAGTGGGCGTGGCTAAATGTATACAACAAAAAACAAAAATGCCCAAAGTTGCTTCCAATGTGACAAAAATACACAGTGCAATGCCTTTATATCTCTTGTAGGTATTGCACTGTGTATTTTTGTCACATTGGAAGTAGCTTTGGGCATTTTTGTTTTTTATTATATATTGTATGCCTTATTTGTCTTAGTTGCCTGAGTTACTGCACATATACAGTACTGTACTGTAGTTCTCCTGCTGCACTCATTAGTAGAATGATCTCAGTAGAAATACAATGGAACTCTCAGCTCACAAAACATTCCAACTGATCCGCAGTCCAAAAAAACAAGTACCATTTACAGGCATAACCATGGTCACAGAAGGACATAATGACGAAAGAGAAACAATTTCATGCTGTGCCCCCTTGAGTCAATGTATGAAGTTGCTTTTGCATTAACGTTATTCAGCTAGTGTTGGTGGGTTATTAGCAGTGGAGCTGCTGGGTTCAATAATTTAATAGCAATTTATTCAAGTTTTTGTATCTAACTGGCTCTGTTCTCTTTGTCTCAATTACTGTAAATCTTTTACTTATGGAATGTAGCATTTGTAAATACTCAGCTGTCACTATACTGCTACACAGCTTAAATTCTTCCTTCCTCACAAATATGATTGTCATGGAAGACCTTTTTTCAAACCAGTGTTAGTATTTCTTTCTATCTGTCTGTCTGTCTGTCTGTCTGTATATACGTTATGGTGGGTGAAAAAGGTGACAAAAACCCTCAAATTCTGAGAAACTCTGTGTAGACGGACGTTCACAGAGGTACACAATTGGAGTCGTTATAATGTGAAATTATATTGTTTAATATGTGTAATATAATGTGTAAGTATTTTGTTGTTACCATTAAAATCACTCCTACCCCTTCTCCTCCTCCTGGGACAAGTTGGAGTAGTTATCAAAGATACCTTTGTGTACCCACTCTTACACAAGGCCGTGTAAGTTTATTAATATTATCACCACCATCATCATCCCCTATTAGGGGTGTTTACCTCTATTATTTGTGACCATTTGCGAGTTTTGTGCCCTGAATTTATTAACCCCTTGCTCCCCTGTTTTTTCTGTTTTTATGTATCTTGAGGGATTTGGATGATACCTATAAGGGGTTGAAGCAGAGGGGATCGAAGGTTGTCTTTGGTTATTTTCAGAGATAACCTACTGGAGTTATTAGTTATCTTTTATTACACCATTCTTTTATCTCTGTTTCGTAACTTGGGCTAAACGCCTAGTGTTTTTGTTCTTTGCGAAATTTCTAAAAGTCTTGATTATGTGGCTAGCACAAATGGACATCCCAGGGGTGGATGGAACCACAATCCTGCTGTGATAGTTTGGGAAACACGTTCTCCGCTGACTTAACGTGAACTTGGAAAAATAGAAATAATAAGATAGGACGGGGAATATACTTAAAGAGGCCTAGAACAGCAAGTTCAATGGAGGTTGATAAGGCTGGTCACGTGGGAGACGCACTCAAGTACTTCGTAGGAAATGAAGTTGGATTTAGAGAATCAGGAGGCGGAGCTTTGGACTATCCCCCCCCCTACCCTTCCTGATTTAGGTTGACATTTTCTTTTATATACAAATGTGTTTATTTTTTGAATAATTGCTGTGACGCAAATGAATATGTAAAGCTGTATTACTTAATGACGAAAAACTTTAATAAAATTTGACTTATAAAAAAAAAAAACTCCACCGTATAGCATATAGTAAATTAAAATATCACTTGTGAACGCATTCACATCTTAGACTGGTCTGCTACCCTGCCTTTCACCATTATCACCTAGCATACAGTGCTTCCACTGCGGCAAGGAATTTTGGGAAATGACATGCAAATGAGCACACAGTGTCATCTTATACTTGAAATCCATTTTTACATGGCCTGCCAGTAGTCAACACTCTCTGCCTTTGAGAGAGGCAGGACACACAGCCAAGAGCCTGACCATTGGGCCTTCTCTGGTCTTATTCCCTGTGGGGGAGAGTGAGTGGTGAGTGTGTACCATACCTCTGCCCCTGCTAGAGGGTAGGGAAGAGCTGGGACTGCTTCGGGTGCTCTTGCCCTGTAGTGAAGGTCCAGGGACCATCCTTCAGTGAGTAGCTGACAGAACGGAGTGGAGGTAGTGCTCTGACGTCATCGAAGGTCGGAGTCTCGCGAGAATTGGAGCCGGAGCACGTGACGCGGAAGCAAACCAGGACAGCATCAATGCAGTAGACCGGAGACCCAGCTCTACGAGTGTGAGAGACTCAATTTAAACTCTCAACTGCTTGAAAATATTTCACAACATGTGAGTGAGATACTGTTTGTTATTTTTTAGATAGTTTTTTACAATAAAAGGTTTTATACTATTTTTTGTTCTATTGTCCCTTTCCCCCCCCCCCCCCCTCCCGGTGAGCTTCATCCCATGTAAAGGTGACGTGCAGCAGCAGACGGATGGTGATTTTAAAGAAGACCTCTGGAGAAAGCAATACATGTGGAGTGTCTGACACCTATACAAACTGCAAAGTAAACCAGTAGCAGAGTTCCTGAATCCCAGTGGTGGATTAAAGGCTTTACTTGGCAGACTAAGTGTAAGTGTATATCTCACCACCCTGACTCTGAAAGTTATAGACATACTGCCCTATGATATTTTTCTCTTTGTTTCTTTCCTGGCTTATCTGCGCCTAGGTCATCTCTTCTCTACATTATCCATTGCGGCAAGTGTGGAGCCGCAGACCTAATTGGCAGCATCCAAGCAGGATTAGATTGTAAGGTATAACACCTCCTGTTTGACTGATTGGCCAGGTGTAGTTAATATATTTTTTACTGCATCCCACTAAGTGTTTGGAATTTGCGCTGTTTGCATTCTGTCTTTTATATATATATATATATATATATATATATATATATATATATATATATATATATATATATATATATATATATATATATATATATATATACAGTGGTTGACAAATCACCAAAAAATCTACTCGCCACACAAAAAAAATCTACTCGCCACCTAGTACCAAACGTGTGCTGCTTGGGCCAATATTTACTCGCCCGGGGGTTAAATCCACTCGCCCGGGGCGAGCAAATGTATAGGTTTGTCGAACACTGTATATATATATATATATATATATATATATATATATATATATATATATATATATATACAGTATATATGTATCTCAATAAACAAAACAAACAAATAGTAGCACTAGTAGTGTGTATATGATGCATGATATAGGAAATCGATATAATAGATGAAAAGTGATCATTAGTGCATAATAATGTGTACTAAAATAAAAGCAATAATGACACTGTGAAAAATAAATTATATCGAACCAATCCCAATAATAATGATGATGAAATGTCCAGTTACAGGAAACAGTCCGTATGGAGTAGGCAAAGCTTATTTAGTGATCTAGCCTGATCACAGATTACCTACAAGACAAAAAATAAAAGAAGCGCCAGCTCCATACATAATACAGTATGTAAAAGACAAGCAAACAAACAAATATAAGTCCTCTAAAAAGCGCTGACCTACACACAAATAATAGTGAAAAAGTGATACCAAAATAAGTGATTAACAATAAATTGATATGTGAATAAAGCAGCCTAATGGAACAAAAAAACAACAGACTATTCCAAATCTGTAATACAAATACACATACAAATTAATCGTTCCTGGCACTGTTAAAAAAAGTCCAAAATACCGTGAACCAACAAGGCAGTCTCTAATACATAGTATGTAAAAGAGGTTTATTTAAAAATAGAGTAGTCACCAGGACTTGCACTCACATAATGGGTAAAAACACATTCATTTGAGACAATCTGTGATTGGACGTTAGCAGCTGGAGGACGGATGATGTGCTGTTGATACACAGGTAAGTGGAAAACTCTTTGTACAAGCTGTGAGGGATACTCATCTATGTGAGGGAAGATGTAGAAGATTAACATCCCTGCCGGTGTTCCAAGAGTACTCAGCAGGGCTCCAGTATGTCCGCAATGACCCCACAGTGTGTCCAATGAAGTTCCGCTCCAGCTGGATAAGACCAAACAGAGCACCCTCACACCAGCTTCCTGATTCCTCGTCCCGCCTCCAGACAGCGCGTCACTGCGTCAATACGTCACGACTTTCCCAAGGCCCTTGTGAGTGCACTATGTCTCTATGTGAGTGCAAGTCCTAGTGACTACTCTATGTTAAATAAACCTCATTTACATACAGTATTATGCTATGGAGCTGGCGCTTCTTTTCTTTTTTGTCATATATATATATATATATAGTTTTATATATTGTGTGGGCTGGTATAACTATAATATTAATATTCCTCAATTAATTTACTAATATTACTTCCTCTGGAACAAAAAATCATAATCTTATTACCATTGAAAAAACATGCTGTGATATATAATGTATTTATTTTTTGCAGAAATGTACATAACATTTTACAAGTGCAACTAGTAACTGCCCAATAGAGCTTGCACTCTAAACGTTTGTGTCTGAGGTACAGGGAGATCAATTGACTTGCCCAGGGTCTCCAGGAGAGCTGACAATGGGATTCAAACTTAGTTTATCTGCTTTAAAGCTGGTGTCATTTGCCACTAAACTGCTTCTTCAACCTTATCGTTTGTGATGTGAGCAATTCCTTAACAAATATTGCATCAAGTCTGACATGCACATACAGTATGATTAAGTAAAGTAACAAGAGACTGGTGATCACTTCAAAGAAGTTGATTAATACAGTACCTCCATGTACAGATGGTGCAAGCTTTATTTTAACTACTGATAAAGCATAATATCCTGTTGTAACTTAGAATATTGTGTTATGGTGTCGAATATTTTGTTTAAACGCAGAATATTGGGTTAAAATGAAGAATAACATGTTATAACGCCGAATATTGTGTTTAAAAAGCAGAATAACGTTATAACGCAGAATGTTGGATAAAAATGCAGAACAAAATGTTATAATGCTAAATATTGTGTTAAAACGCAGAATTACATATTATAACACAGAATATTGTGTTAAAACACAGAATAACATGTTTTAACGCAGAATAACAGTTATAATGCAGAATATTGTGTTAAAACACAGAATAACGTGTTTTAACGCAGAATTACGTTATAACGTAGACTTTTTAAGAGTTTCCATAGGATTCTATGGCAGTGATAGTGCACAATATCACAGAATAGCTCACCATAACGTGTCAGTGGAAGAAATAACCTTTGCAAAATCTGTATCAACATCCCCATTAGGTTATTGGGCACGTTTTCCAAATAGGAGTTTAAGCAAATGTATTCCTGAATGTTTAACTAGGAAACATTTTCCATAAAATCAAATTGAGGAAGGAATGTAATCAAAATAATTACTGTTATGATAGCTGTTTGCGTAGCTACTTTTAGTGTCTGACCAGAAAGTGTGCGTGCTTCCAATGCACGCTTGACAGTTTTGTCTGAAAACCAAAAAAATGTAAGTAAAATAGTGCTGCTGTATACTTAAAACGTATGAATCTACTTTGTAAGCCAACATTTAAAAATAAATAATAAATTGCCTGCCTATTGTCAAGCTGGTCCCAAGCTCATTACAATTGCACTACTTGATAAATCAGGAGATTTTTGGAGAGCTAACTGTTGGTATGCATTTGTTATTGCTTCCATGGTTCCTTTGACAAATCATGCCCTTGGAGTATATTTTTCATAGAAGTTTCCATGGAGATTTCAATTTCTTTACATTAGAAGTCTGTCCTGGGTTACCAACTGATGTTGCTGGAAGCCTTAGTCAATATGAATGAAGTCTCGCCTTTGATACTCACTTGCAATGCAGTGCTGAATAATTTGGTGGTAACATGGTTTGATAACATTTTATACTAATATTGAACAACTGAGAGAGAGATTCTACTTTTGCTTCTAAGTAAAATGTGTTTTTGAAATAAAGTGAGTGGTGTGAAATATTTATAATAAAGCTATGTGGTATTTTCTTACAACTAGAGACAGTTCTTACAAGAGAGAAAATATTGCAGGTAAAGGCAAGATATATGACATCAGCATGGAGCGCATCATTTGAAGACCCTAACGAATGACACGATTTCCTAAATTCTTCTCCATCTTAGAACTGTCATCTGCTGGGGATATTTGGCCATGCTTTGTCATACAGGGGTTTATTTATCAAACTCCACCGACTGCAACACAGGACCATACCAATGCAAAACATTCTCCCAGACTTGCCAAAGGAAAAAAAAATAATCTAATTTCTTTCAACAGGAAAACATGTCTTGGGTAAATCTGTGTTGTTTTTTGCTTCAATTCTGTCCCAGTTTCGCAGCTGGGAGACTGTAGACCCAATAAATTGTATCAAAAACAACCTCATGTTGCCCATATATACAAAATGTCCCAGCTGCAAGACTTGCATCATAACCAATACCAATAAATGTTTCTTCTTTGATATAGAGGGTGCAGTCTTTTTGTACGGGTTTTGCCCCACTTTTGCAGCAGAAAAACATTGATGAATGAGCCTCTGTATGTTTTAGCAGTTCTATAGAAAACTATAGGGGGGGGGGTGAAGGTTGATTGACTCACACATGAGAAAGAAATTGTAACACAACAAATGCAGACATTAATATGCTGTATTCTATTAATATTTGGGTATCAATACTGTACTTCTCATAGTACTCAAAATAACCACTACTTGTGAACTTCACTTACTGTATGCAAGGTAGGCAAAAATTAAAGACTGTAATATTATAAATTGATGCTACAATATAAGGGGGTTATTAAATAACACATCTCCCAGGTTCAAAAATGAGGCAAAACCAGTGGCGAAGAAATGCACAAGATTTATCAAAGGACAAATCCAATTGTTTTCAGTGGGATTCCTTTTCTATGGTAAATACAGATCATTTAGCCAACATCAGTGACATGCTCCCATGGGTGA
Organism: Ascaphus truei; assembly: GCF_040206685.1. Taxonomy (NCBI): domain Eukaryota; kingdom Metazoa; phylum Chordata; class Amphibia; order Anura; family Ascaphidae; genus Ascaphus; species Ascaphus truei. The sequence goes on from NC_134492.1 coordinate 33,309,244, forward strand.
AATCGCGAGCCACCGTAGCCCCACCCTTCTGCATGCATTAGGGATTCCAAACAAAAAGATAGTAAGTGGTATCCTTCCCCCATTCCTCCCCCCTGAGCACACAATAATATGTCAAAAAGATTCAAAAGACTCAAATATAGATCTTTCTGATATTTAGCTGCAGTGGAAAAATATATACAATCTTTGGTTTGAGAAGTCATTAATATATAAGGTAATTAATACCTATAGCAACAAACACAACCTCATATATTATATACCGTCCCATCCTGTATTGCATTTAATAGCTACGGTACTGTCCCATCCCGTATTGTATCTTTCCTTGTGTTTGGTCTCTTTTATAACCTTAAATGTTTTCTTCTTTCTCACATTTTGTAACTGTGAAACGCTTTGGGTCTTATTGGGAGAAAAGCGGGATATAAATAAAGTTATTATTATTATTATTACTCTACTGAATTCTACTTTATTTAGATATTAGTGATTAGCAGCAATATAGGTATATGTGATGACTCTGGTTTCTTGTTTAAATGGATTCTATATAACTAGTACAGCTACATATAGGGAAGTGTTACACAGGATGTACTTATTAAAAGGGCTTGAAATACTGGGCCATGTTTACTAAGCAGTGATCTGTCCATAACGTTTGATGGACTTTAAGTTTCTTTTCCAGCATATCTATGGCAGAACACTGCCAACTAAATATAGGACATCTACCATCAATTATGTTAGATGTCCAACTATATCAACTTGGAATATAAAGTCCTTAAAGAGAAGCAATAAACAATTGGGCCGTATCATATATATCAAGGCAAATGTGGTGCAATTCTGTCCCATATGTATCAAAGAAAAATGTCCCATTGAAATCATCTGCCATTTTTTGCCCCAGAATTGCGTCACTTTTGCCTCGCTACATAAACTCCAATAAATATAGTAACGTACTGTACAGTACATACATAATTATATGTATTAATGTAAGGCCAAGCAATTCAAGCATTATCAAGTAAGTCTGAAAATAATTAAATATTCCATGCAACTTGGATAATACATATGTTTAGTCCAATTATTTATCTGTAACACTTACATTCTACACTAAAACCCAGTGACAAATGTGTTAGGGTGGACTTCAATGTTAAGGTTGATGGCAGAAATATGAATAATAATACAGTAGTTGGTTTTCATTATACTGTAAGAAGAATGGTCTGAAACACATACTGATGAATTCTGAGCTCTTGGCTCATTTACTCATTATGTAACAATGTATAAACTGCGTATCACTAAGAAAGTCCACTAAAATGTCATATTTATACTGAAATAAAATGTTAAATACAGGTCAACCCTGTTATAATGTGATCCGTTACAACGCGAAACCGCTTATAGCACAATGCAAGTGTGGCTCCCAATTTTCGTATTTATGAATACTTTACAACACGATTATTGGAATCTTAAATACTTTATTGTACAATGCATATAATTGTACATTATTTCTAACGCGATCCGCTTATAACGTGATGTGATTCTTTGGACCCAAGCACAGCATTATAAGGGGATTGAGCTGTATATGTAAGCAATGCAGCCCAAATAAACATTATATTCTACTGCCTTTCTCAGGTATGCTAAACTGCAGTTCAAATAAAGATTTAGCGCTATATCTACTAAGCATGAAGGCGCCATATAGCCCATTACTGTAAGTAGATAAAGGAAGAAAGGACATATGGTGTAATGCAATCATTTATTTATAGTATTGATTTTTGTTTTTAGTATTGACGCTATTGGTGAGAGAAATGCATGTAATGTATACAATACAAACACAGAAATGGAATGGCATCAGAACAATGTGTGGGTAAGTTAAACTGTCAGTTCCACACACAGTAGCAAGCAGGGAAAAAATGAAACCGTTTATCAAAGTGAACTACAGTACTTGTCTATAATGGTTGAATCACCCTCAAAGTAAAGCTTTGAATTTATATCTCTCCAGTATAAAATTCATTTGTTTTATTTTCACTGGGTCCTTTGAAATTCATAACTAACAGATATTTGTATACTTTTATCTTTTTGGCTAATGGTGGCATTATAATTACTTCACAGGTTAAAAGCAAACAATAAGCAATGGATAATTGATCATTTACCAGTAGGTTCTCACCAGGACTGGCTGGGATTATCGTGTGGCTTGGTGGACGGGCATTTGTGGGGGCCTCGTAACTTGTCCGCTGTGGCATCTTTTCATGTGACGTTGTGGTGCTATGTTGTCATGGCAACGTGACACCATGTGGCGTGACATCGCAACGCCATGTGATGGCACATTATCATGTCAACGCGACAGCATTTCACGTCGCAGCACCATGAAAACGGGACCCTTGCAGGTGCAAATGCCGCCGGACAAGTTATGAGACAGTTACAGAAGCCGTGCGCTCTCCCCCTGGCAATCAGTTTCAATGTTGTGGGGCAGAAAATGAGGCCTCCGTAAGCACTGTGCAATGGTACCAATGAAACCGCCATCCTGCCGGCCCTGATTCACATTCACACACAGTTATATCACGTAAAAATTATATAATGCTGTTAGAACACTTCAAAGCATGTAGTAACCAAGGAAACTTTCAATGTTAAAGATTCCCCAACTTATATTTATCTGGTTTGTTGAAGTTTCAATCTCAGATATTTAAATGTTAAATTATTGCAATACTGTACCTTTTTACACTGTGCCCCAGCACTGTACTTCATTTTGAATTATACTGTATAATGTATATTCCTAACACTGTTTCTTACTGGATTTGCCATTCAATTACAACATAAAAAGTTATGCATTGCTATATACTGAGATAAGATAAGCAACATACGTACAGGTACAGCATTCATTCCAACACAATGTCGGATCGTGCTCCGAAACCTCTTATCAGAGCTTAGTGAATAGCAGCCTTAGTACCTGAGATCATCCACTTGAAGTCTTCTGACAATGTCTATGTTGAATTATTTTTATTTAAGCATGCAATTCATATTTTTTTTTTACCTTGGCCCTTACTTCTGTTATAGTTACATAGTTATATAGTTAATGAAGTTGAAAAAAGACATACAGTATGTCCATCGAGTTCAACCTAAATGGATCAGATTTCAGATACTTGAAGTATTAAAGGCATCTTATCTAAGACATCTACAGTAAGGTGCACTGCTGTCAATCCAGTTATATGAGCCTGGAAAAGAAGCCACCTCCCGATTCCCAACAATCATGATGTATGTTATGTCATGATAGAGAGCAGGATGGGTGCATGTTAATGAGTTGTCTATGGGCTAGATTCACTCAACAGCCTATTTAACATAACGTTAGCCAGGATTGACAGTATTCCCGTTAAAAGCATGGGGTTATTAGTAAAGGCCACTATTCTAAAGGCCATGCAAACAAACTTATTGCAGCCTAAATGATATGCATACCATATTCACTAAGCTTAATTAAGTTTCACATTGAGAAATAACGATATGTCATGGCGTTACTCCCATCAGGGAGAGAAAGAGGGATTCCTGGGAAATAAGTAAATATTTTTAATTAGCACATATCCCAGGTATCTTCACAGGTATCACATGACATGGAGCAAAGCTTAATCTGTTTAGCGGTACACTGTATAAGTCAATTAATGGGCCCTCTACATACTTGGTCTCTCTCTCCGGGTCATAATGGGAGTAATGACGAGCCTGGAGTAACATCATGTTATCTGAAGATAATGCAGCGCAGTAATGTTAACCTTGTACTAATAAGCTCAATGACGGCTGTTATTTTTGCATATAATTATTAGCTCAATTAAAATAACTGCTGTTCCGGGTTTAAGAAACATCCATTTATTTGCCTTGATTTAACTGAGGCTTAGTGAGTCTAGTCCTATGTGGGAGGATTCTGTACTTAATATGTCAATCCCAGCTCAGTGAAGGATCATGCACTTGGAATCATTTCTTGGAGTGTATTTATTTAACTAGTTTTAATTTAAGATCGTTATCTTCATATTTTTGTTTAAATAATCACAAAGTGAACAGGAGGTAATTATCATCTGAGACTTTTGCATTAACTGAAAATATCACATAATTTTACTGCCCACATATGAGCCCAAACCATGTAACACTAAGGATGTGTACCATCTGTCTCTACAAGTGCAATTACATATTGTTTATGATAACTTGTATCTATGAAATAATTCTAAGTAAAAACATCGCTCAAAAATCAATTCCTATTTTTTTGTTCTGTACAATGTTCTTTGTACCTCTAAAAAATGTAATATAGTCTCTTGATACTATGTTCAATACTTACTCTTTGTTTCAGTCATGTCCCAGTAAAATAGTATGTTCAAGGTGTATTGCTTCTTTGAAAACATATTGTAAACTGCTTTAACACACACACATATATACACAAAAGGAAATGATCAGCGCTCCAGTGCTCGCTAAAATATAATAACATTGAGTGTGATTTCAAATCCGCCGCCCCTAGGCACAGCTATAGCGCTGCCTCCATACCTGCCGCCCCTCCTCCTTCTGGACCACAGTGTCAAATGACGCCGCAGACGTCGCCAACGTGACAGCGCACGGCATCACATCTGCTATTTTAACACAATGTCATGATGCCATTTGACGCTGCGAGATGCTGTGCTGTCACGTTGGTGACGTCCGTGGCGTCTTTTGACGCAGCGGTTAAGAAGGAGGAGGGCGGCAGGTAAGGAGGCGGCCACAACAGCTAAATGACTTCCCATCAGGCCCGATAGGCCCGAGAGCGCGGCAAAAGTATATGGGGCGGACATTTTTCTGCCACCAAAATGTTTCCGCCCCAGGCCCGGGCCTAATGGGAAATCCACCACCGTTATCAATTGACATGTGATTTAATATCCGCTATGGTAATGAAGCTGCATTCATGTACATTTTAATAATAGTGTGCGGGAGCAGGGGGTCCCCTGAGCTGAACCGCATTGATTTCTGCCTCAGAGACCCCCTGCTTCCCGAGTTACAGGCCCTGGTATGGGGCATCGGTGCCAGTGTCGCCGCCATCTTTATAGCGTCAAAGACGCGACGTGGGCTCTATAAAGATGGCGGCAACACTGGCACCGATGCCCCAAACCGGGGCCTGTAACTCGGGAAGCAGGGGGTCCCTGAGGCAGAAATCAATGCGGTTCAGCTCAGGGGACCCCCTGCTCCCGCACAATATTATTAAAAATACATTAAAGCAGCTTCATTACCTTAGCGGCTATCCGCTAAGGCAATGAAGGGGTTAAGGCACATTAGCATGTTTATTGGGGAAAAAAACACAAAACAAACAATACAGACCGGCGCCTAAAGAGTCCAAAGGGAATAGTTATAGTCCAATGGTATTGAAGTCTCAAAAGGTGGATGTCAGCTCTTTTCACTTTCCAGCTCCACAGCAAGTTATTATTCCATGCATGTAATGCAAAGAAAGAAGAGACAAAAAGAAAACATCATAGTGCAACACTGCAAATGAAATAAAACATACAGGACAAACAGGACAGGACAAACACTAGACAAACACAAGCAAGGCTGACTAATAATAAGAGTTAATTTAATACACAATAAAAATATATAAAAGACTACTGCAGATGTGGGATCCGGTGGGTAAAAACCGGATTCCTACTTACAGAACTGCCACACGACACACGCAGAGATATTAGATGGATTGTGATCGGCTACAGCTTCAGGTAGACACGTGACATCCAGGGGTTGCTCCAAAAGGTATCCTTTACTCCGAGACCGGAAGTGCGTCACTGGCTTTTATAGGCCTATGACGTCACAATTTTGTCAAATGTTTCCCACGGTCCTGATTGGGCCGTGAAAAACATGTGATTTGTAAAAAAAAAAAAAAAATGATGATGTCATTTAAAGGCAATGACGCCAGCCAATCAGAATGGCTGAGTTTCAATTGCCTTTAAGATGACGTCATCAAAACAAAGATGGCCGGCGACACATTGGTACGGTAGCCAATTAGAGAGTGGGAACTCCATCCCAACTCTGATTGGCTCAAGTAGACCATGTGACAGAGGCTTTGCTTTAGCCAATCAGAATTGGGATGGAGTTCCCACACTCTGATTGGCTACCGTACCATGTGTCGCTGGCCATCTTTGTTTTGATGACGTCATCTTAAAGGCAATTGAAACTTAGCCATTCTGATTGGCTGGCGTCATTGCCTTTTAATGACGTCACTTTTTTTTTTTTTTTTTTACAAATCACATGTTTTTCACGGCCCAATCAGGAGCGTGGGAAACATTTGACCAAAATGTGACGTCATAGGCCTATAAAAGCCTATGTCGCCTCATTTTGAAGCCAGACGCCGAGGAGGGAACACCTCCCCTCCTAAGAAGAAAAGAAGGGCGTGGCAGAAGAAGATGGAAGAAGACGGAGAAGACCCCCAAAGAAGAAAAGAAGACCCCAAGACTGATGGGAAGGATTACAAATAGAAGAAAGAAGACACCATTATGGATTGTAAGGGTTTATTTTTTTATGGTTACTTGTGGATTGGTTCCAGTGCTTCCGGGTCGCCTGGATTTCGGTGAGTGGGCATCTAATGGTAAGTAAATAAAAGAAAAGTGTATTATTTTTACTTTTACAGGGTTTTTTTATTTTTGATTCATCTCTTTTATTTTTTCAGTCCCATTTAATGCCCGTGAATCTATCTATGTACCTATGGATATACCTACATTCACGGACACTGAATGGGTGTATTCTATGTGATTTTTGGAAGTAAATGCATTGTTTTTTATGCTCTATTATTGCCCCTGTATGTTATGTATATCTATCTATATGGATAGACATACAGGGATAATAATTCATTGTTTTGCTAATGTTTATGTTCTTTTCATGTATGGCTAATATATTTATCAGCTTTATTTAGACATTGGTGTGAATAATGTAATTTGTATTTAGTTACACGTTATTTTTAATGGCTTCTTTCTGGTAGTTAGATTAGAATGATGGTGGTTACTTTCAATTAGAATTCTTTTGGCAATGGTTTGGCTTTAGGAATTGAATAGGGAATTGTATAATTGATTTGTATTGTATTGTAATTGGTTTAAGAAATGGATTAATTGATTGTAATTGTATTGATGTTGCTTAGTTTCTATTTGATTTTCATGATGGCATTGGTGGTTATGGGACATTGTTCATAGTGTATTTTATTGTTACATATATTTTGCATAGTGTTACATGATGCACAGATTAATTACATCATGTACACACTCAATGCAATTGTGTGACATTTCATATACATTTGTGTAGCTGCTGGTTTGTTGTTTTATATTTACAATTGCTGCTGGATTTATTGTAACATGCAATGTGATGATTTTAAGATTAAGAATTCATGTTTTGATTTATGCATGTTTTATGTGTTTCATAATGGCCAAATAATCTATTATCCATATCTGGATAATAGTTATTTTGCACATTATTGTACTGTATGTGTTGGGGGGAGGGGCAGATTTACGTATTTAATGTATAGGTCCGGTTTATTTTTTTTACATACAGGGTTGGTTCCTTTTGGTTTGCGGGGGACCTCTGGAGACCACCTGCGGTATCCTCGGGCTTCTCACGGGTACCAGGCTGCTGGGTCCACGGGGGACACCTGCGGGGAAGAACCGGTGGCCCCATATTTGTGGGGGCACCGCGGACCCATAGGGACCACTCGTGGGTCCCCAGACCCCCGTGGGAACCACCCGAGGACCCTCAGACACCTGTGGGTCTGACCCGGGGCCCCCCAGACATCTGCTTACCTATGGTGGAGACCCCATTGTGGCCCACGGTGACCCGCGGAGACCACCTGGTGGACCATGGCGTTTGGCGGGAACCACCAACAGGCCTCCAGACCCTGTGTGAAACATGATGCTGGTCACCTGTAGGTCTGTGAGGTGAACCATCAGGCCCACTGGGGACTCCCGTGGGCCTGGGGTATTAACCCTGTATGTAAAATAATAAATCATGTATTTTGGAGGGGGGGCACAAGGGGTGGGTTATGTATTTAATAAATATAATGATGTTTATTGTGGGCCAGTGTATTGTTTTTATTGTGGGTACTAGGGGTGGGGGAATGGGGTATTGGCCCCAAGGGTATGTGGGTGGGCCTCAAGGCTGGGTAGTGGGTGAGGGTGGTTAGGCCTAACGGGGTGGGGGGTTAGTGGGGAGGGTATGTAGGCCTCCGGAGTGGTGGGTGAGGGTTGGTTAACCCTTTTATGACTGTAGCGGTTAATAACCGCTATGGTGATTAAGGGGTTAGGGGACATTACATTGGATGTTTTTATTCTTGTGTATGTTTTGCAGCATCGGAGGGGGCATGGGCAGGATGAAGATGAGGATGAAGATGGCCTTCATCGTGGGTGCCTATAAAAGGTAAGAGTAATATGTTTTTACTGTATTTATTGAAAGTTATATGTATTTAAAATGGGCAAATGCATTATTATCCATATGTGATAATAGTAATTTTTCCCATTACTGTATTGTATGTGTTAGGTGGGTATATTTAGTTATAAATATTGTTTATTATTTTTGGAGGTGCAACATTGGTACCGCAGGCCCGCGGGTACCCCCGGACTCCCGCGGGGACCCCTGCACTCCCGCGGGGACCCCCGCTTTGTGAGACGGGGACCCCCGTACCGCCGTGGGGTCAGCCGGGGACACCCGTGTGACCCCCAGGCTCCCTCGGGGACCCTCGCGGGGTCAACCGGGGACACCCGCCGGCCTGTTGTATGGGTTTTGCGCATGCAAAAATGTAAAGCAAAAATTTTTTCTAAGTCCAGTTTTTTTTGCGTCCACCTTGAGCTGATGTGTTCTGATCAACGCAACTTTCGCGTATGCTAAGGTTGCGTTTCTTAGTGCATCCCGCTTAAGGGCAGAATTTAACGCAAACAAGCTAACGAACGAGCAAAGTTGGACTTAGAAACAATTCCTGAAAAAAGTCAGTTTTAGAGCGCAAAGTGCCTGTTTGCGTGGCTTAGTGCATCGTGTTCAGCGCAACATCACGTTCTAAGAGCACTTTGCGCTCTAAAAGTGACTTAACGGAGCTTAGTGCATGACACCCTCAGAGTGTTAAGAGCCTATGCACTAAAGGTTCATTAAAAAATCACCGGGCCATTTAAATCACCGGTTTTATGAGCGTTGCTATCACGGTATTCAGAAAGTGTCGATTACCTGTGCAAGCAAAAATTCACAAAATAGTGAGTAGCCGGCGACGTGATGATCGCCTCTCAGAAAAGGCCTTACCCGGTGAGTTCTTTATGCTGCAGAGAGAGCTGCTCAGAGAGAGCCGCCTCTCCCTGCTTAAATCTCACCTGAAATTAATGTTTTTTATTTACATTTTATTACTAGCGTAGATGAGCAGGGGGGCTCCAGAGCAGAACCGCTTTGATTTCAGGTCCGGGGTCCCTCTGCTTCCCAAGTTACGTGCCGCGGGACATTTACATGCATAGGAGATACCGGCACCCTATAACGCGGCCTGTATCTCGGGAAGCAGGGGGTCTCCGGACCTCAACTAGACATGGTTCTGCTCTGCAGACCCCCTGCTCATCTACACTAATAAGACAATTTAAATTAAAATATGTAGTAAAAACCAATACACAACCCACCCCCTGTGCCTCCACATAAAACCATTATTTATTTTGTTAGACACAGGATTAATATTACAGGCCAGTGAGGTCCCTGGGTGGTCCCCCCAGGTGTCTGGGGGCCCTCGGGTGGTTCCCACAGGTGTCTGTGGGCCCTCTGGTGGTCTCTGCAGGTGTCCGGGCCCCCAGAGGTGTCCCTGGGTGGTGTCCGCAGTTGTCCGAGGGTCCTCGGGTGGTCCCCGTTTGTCCTCGTTGGCCTGCGGTACCATTACTGGATTTAAAAAAATAAACATGGCCTACATTTCAATAAATACACCTCTTCCCAAACCAAACACATACAGTACAGTAATGTGCAAAATAACTATTATCCAGATATGGATAATATATTATTTGCCCATTATTGAACACAACATTAGCCAGCCAGCATAAATAAAGTAAATTAAAACCATTCTACTTACCTCTGCCAACATGAAGGGCGTCCTCATCAGCATACTGCAGGGCCATGTCCTCCGATGCCAGCAACAATACATTAAAAAATACAATCTAATGACCCCTAGCCCCTTCATCACCTTATCGGTTAATAACCGCTATAGTAATGAACCTACCCTGCCCCACTACACACCCGGGAGGCCTAAACACCCACCCCGTACCCACTATACCCACCATGTACAGTGGCATAGTAGTACATCATACCCATATAATATGGGCATGATAAGCTACTATAGCAGTCAATGGTCACACTAAAACAAAAGCATGAATGTCAAAAATACACAATAATAAAACAGATACAACAAGCACCTAAACACCCATAACCAAAAATTTAAAGCACTCGCCAACCAAGCAATTAACTAAAAAAAACACTAAGCATTCAATAAAATAATTAAAACCACTATGTAATCAATTACATAAATCATATCACTACCCCCAAAAAAATGTTAATACCTAAAAGCAGTAACCAACACAACAATTAATTCATACAACCACTGGGCAACACATTAATTAAAACCAGTAGCCACTAAAAAAAATAATTAAATAAAATCGCTAACCAATCTATAAGAAGAAAAAAACAAGCCATCGCAAATCAAATCAAATCAATTTAATCTAAACAATAAAAAGAAATAGAAAATATAACAGTCAATAGAATAAATGCATTTGCCAAAAAATGCTTTGGCTCCCACTGTATTCATCTGTACCCTAAACAGGCACAGATTAATACATTAGCAGTCAATGGGCAATGAAAAACATAAAAGAAGAAAAATCCAATAAAAGAAAACAGTAAAAATAAAAGTACATAAATTCAATATTTATCTCACCTTTGAAGCGTTGGCCCTCTGAATCCTGGGGAATCAGCAAGCTCTTGTACCATGACATCATGAAACACAATCCAACGCTATTCACCGTGAAGATCCAGGACAGGTAACAAAATTCTTCTCTCTTTAATCTTCCACCATATTCTTTTTATTTTATTGTGGGCAGCGATGGTGGGTGTAGGGGGTATTAGCCCTAAGGATGGGTGTTTAGGCCTACTGGGTGGGTAGTGGGAGGGGTTAACCCCTTCATTACCTTAGCGGTATTAACCGCTAAGGTAATGCAGGGATTAAGTCCACCCGCAAGCCCCCCGCAAAGCCTAAACACCCACCAATGGCGAAATTCCACCTTCACCCACCCCTGCTACTCAATATAAGCATGGCACTGGTGGTTAACCCCTTCATTGTCTTACCGGTTAGCCGCTAAGGTAATGAAGATGACTGTAAAAGTATTTTAATTACATGGGATTCATGCCGGGGGCCTCCGGTGCTGATATTAATGGATATCAGCTCGGGATACTCCCGGCATCAATCCGATGAAGGAAAAAAGTATTTTTTTTCTAAGTCCCGTCTCGCCATGTCTAAGCAGGTTTCCAACACCCTCATGCCAAATATTCCTGGCATGATAATTTGGACTGAAAAGCGCCATTCTAGAGCCGCGATAGGCGTCGATAACCTAATTGCTGCTACTAGAATTGTTCGCGTTTATGAACCTGCCGAAAAGCGGCAAAAAGTGACCCACACGCCGATTTTTTTTAGCAAATTTTGTTTTGCCGATTCAGTCTTTTATCACCTACCTATCGCTGCTTACAGGATCGGAGTAGGCATTTTGGGAGATAAATGCTCGATAAATGGCTTATGAACGCTTAGTGCATAGGCCCCTTAATGTTATAATATTGCTATCCAGCTCTAATTTACAATTGAGTATGTATATCTTGTCTGTTTTTAACACTGTAATCAAATATATATTGTGCTATGGAGCATGCGCTTCTTTTATATATATATATATATATATATATATATATATATATATATATATATATATATATATATATATACTGAGTTAAGTTATGGTGAGTAAAAAAAGTGACAAAAACCCTCTACAGTAAAGCAAATATGCAAATGTAAATACAACTGTATGCTCATCTGCATGTCTTAGGCAGGTCTGCAACCCCGCCTTTCACCATTATCACCCAGCACACAGACCTTCCACTGCAGCAAGTTATTCTGGGGAATGACATGCAAATGAGCACACAGTGCCACTTTTTGCTTCAAAAACCATTTTTAACATGGTTCCCTATAGGCTTAAACTTGCTGCATGGTCACAGCTTTGAGCACAGCCAGGGTTAAGGTGCATACCCAGAAAAATCCTTTAGCTTCTCTGCATACCCAGTTTACCAACCCCACACTGATGAGACCCATAAAGGTCGAAACAGCTGTCTGTGGGTGGGTTTTCTGGGTATGCACCTTAACCCTGACTGTGCTCAAAGCTGTGACCATGCAGCAAGCTTAAGCCTATAGGGAGCCATGTTAAAAATGGTTTATATACACATTCTTACATCACTTGCTTTCAGGAACCTTTTGACACCTCCTGCCATAAAACACATCCACACCGGGGGAAGGACCAACACAGATAACATTCCAATAGACACTGTTTATAGTATAGCTTTTGCTTGCTTCATTCATTGTAACATCGCCGGAAGAAGAGATCAGTGTATCTCGAAAGCTCGCACAAATAAAAGCATTTCGTTAGCCACAGAACGGTATCATCTATTTATTTTTTGATTATTGAAGCTCGGCTAACACGGTACTGATACCTCTACATGTATATATATATATATATATATATATATATATATATATATATATATATATATATATATATAAAATCAAGAAAAAGAAGGACAGAAACTCCAAAATTAAAAAGATGATGTTTAATGCTCAAGGTTTAGGCTCCCAATGGAGAAAAGGAAGGATAAAGGCACACAGACTAATAGAATATAGAATTTTAATGGGCCAAACGAAACCAACGTTTCTGCTGTAAATCACAGCCTTTGTCAAGGTCAAGGCTCTTTTTTCAAGAGCTCTTTTGGGAGCCGAAACGTTGAGCATAAAATGTCACCTTTTTTAATTTGAGAGCGTCTGTCCTTCTGTTCCTTGATTGTGTATTTTCCAATGCATGGATGGTATGTACCCTAGAAGATATTTACTATATATTCTGTGAATGCTCTGAGCATTAGTTTGTAAGTATGGTTGCGGTAACAGAAATGAACATGGGGACATATTGGTAGAATTTGCAGAATGTGAAAACTTCTACGTCATGAATTCATTCTGTAAGAAGAATCCAATAGAAAATGGACATGGAATGGACTCAATAGAGTTAGGAATTAAATGGACTATATCCTAACTAATAAGAAACATGTGATTGAAGACTGCACAGTCCTTAATCATTTTGACACACCATGTGATAACCGGTTGGTTCACTGCAGATTACATCTAAATGCAAAGTTGGAAGAAGAAAACTGATTAAAAAGAAGATAAAAACAATCAACAGCAATAACCTCAAGAATAACAGCAGAGAATTTCAACTAGAACTGATAAATTGCTTCAGCGTGCTCAAATTACAGGGGAACACTTTAACAAATGATTATAAGGAACTTTTGAGGATTTTAGTTGAAATCACCGAAAAAACTGGAGGAATCAATAACAAAAAAACAAATACATCTGGTAGAAAAATAGGGGAGAGGGAAAGGGAGGGAATAGGAGAACCCCCTGCTCAGCTGATTGTCATATGGGATAGAAAATGTGGGGGTAAAGGTGCTAGGCTGAGAAATATACTACTAGAAAAACCGTAAGAAAATTAACTCAGCTAATATACTGTAGCACTCAATTACCTGGGTGTGTTGAAATTAGATAATTTAAAGTGTACACATAAAGGGACAGACTAACAAATCATACTGGACCAAACTGAGCCAGGTATAAGATATCAACACAAATGTACAGTAGTGTGCAATTCAGATGTGGTATAATAATCCACTCTTAAGATCACCGTTGATAAAATAAACGGACATTGGTTTACTCATATCGACTATTTTATCAATGGCGATCTTAAGAGTGGATTATTTTACCACATCTTATTTGCACACAACATTTGAGTTGATATCGTATCAGTTTGGTCCTGTATGATTTGTTAGTCTGTCCCTTTATGTGCACACTTTAATTTACGACTCAGTAAAGATTCATTTTAAATGATCTCATTTCAACACACCCAGGTAATTGAGTGCTATATTAGCTGAGTCCTTTTTCTTTCGGTTTTTCTAACAAAAAAAAAAAAAGAAAATATCTGATGAGACAAAACAATTAATGATGAAACAACAAGAAATGAAGCAATCCCAAGATGCAGAAATAGTTATTGAATATGCAAGCTCTGCAAGACAATCTGCAAATGTATGCTTCTTGCTCTATGCTATATGCTTCTTGAAGAATAGAAAATTCCAGAGCAATTGAGTAATGCCATAGTTATCCTCATCCACAAGAAAGGATACAAAGAAGACCTCAAGAACTATAGACCAATCAGTATACTTTCAATAACTTACAATATTTTTATGAAGATACTCATTAATAGGATGCAACAGACCCTGGATTCTGCCCAGCCTAGAAAACTAGCAGGATCTCTCAGTGGATACAACACAATGGATTGCATACAAGTCATACAAGAAGTGATTACCCAAAGTAATGAATATGAACTACCACTCCATTTAGGATTGGTAGATTATGAAAAGGCATTTGATTCTGTATTCAGTTTAGCAGTCCTAGATGCACTAAGAAGACAAAACTTTGAAGAAGCGTACATTAATATTATAAACAATATTTACGAGAATGCCACATCAACCTTTAGATTTCATAAAGATACAAGAAAGACAATGATCAGCAACACCGAGACACCATGTCCCAAAAGCTTTTTACTGTAACACTTGAAGAATTGTTCAAGACATTCGATTGGAAAGGAAAAGGAATCCAAATCAACAATGAATATTTGAGTCACCTATGATTTGCAGATGACATAGTTATTTTTGCAACATGTCGGGAAGACCTCCAACAACAAATTGGAGAACTCACCAAACCAAGTAAGAATGTGGATCTCCTTGTAAATATCAAAAACACCAAAGTGATGTTCAACAAATATGTCAAGTCTGCAAAGATTTAAAAAAATGGAATAGAACGAGAAGACATTGAAGACTTTGTCTACGTTGGCCAGCAAATATCAATGAATGAAAATCTTTTGACTGAAATCAATAGGAGAATGGAGATAGGGTGGAGAGCATTTGGAAGAAATAAGACAATATGTTAAGGGAACCTTCCACTGTGCCTCAAGAAAAAACTTTTTGACCAGTGTACTGCACCGACACACTTTATTCGAGCAAATACCCAGTATGTACCTGGCAGATACCTGGAATGCGCCGCTCCTCACCTCTGACAAGCCCCGTTGCATTTGCCTTCCCAGCCTGGGTTCATGCTTGGCTGACGGGCGGCTGATCTGTTAAATGATAATGATTAGGATGTAATAGGCTGCAATGCTTCGCGTGTCTACCAGATGGCATAAATTCATGAATTGTAATGCAGTATATATATATATACTGTGCAGTATTGCAGCCAGGGGGAATAAAATGCTTCAATCCCTGCCTGGAAAATAACCCAATGCACTCGGGCAGAAAACAGTCACAAACCTCAATACACCCGGGTGTACCCGAATTCGTGGGACTAGCCAAGCTCGAATAAAGTGTGTCGCCAGTGTATTCTGCCCATGCTCACTTATGGATGTGAAACATGGCCCTAAATGCGAAGATAATTCAGAAGCTTCAGACAACACAAAAAATATGGAGACACATATGATGGGTATTACCCGAAAAAACAGGAAAAAGAATGGATGGGTTCTAAAACCAAACCAAAAGAAATGAAAATGGCAGTGGTCCAGACATATTGCGAGAAGAAATGACCATAGTTGGACAAAGATGGTTCTCGACTGGATTCCAAGAGAAATTAAAAGACAAAAGCGACGAGAAAAGTCAGATTGGAGGATATAACCAAAAATTTGTTGGAGCAACATTGAGCAGAGAGGCTTGCAACCACAATACCTAGAAGATCATTGGGGAGGTCTTAATCCAGCAGTTGATCGACAAGGTCTGAAGAAGATGATGAATATATATATATATATGCAGTGGTCGACAAATCACCAAAAAATCTACTCGCCGAACAAAAAAATCTACTCGCCACCTAGTACCAAACGTGTGCTGCTTGGGCCAATAGGAGCTCGCCACAATGTTAAATCCACTCGCCCGGGGCGTGCAAATGTATAGGTTTGTCGAACACTGTATATATGTATATATAAATATATATATATATATACACAGTATATATATATACACACAACACAAACACAGAGTAGCGCTAATAGTGCATATTTATAAGTTATGTGATAGACAACCAATGGATATGTGAGAACATATACACAGTATAAGTGTATAGATGTCAATAATGTAAATATGAAAAAAGGTGCAAAAAATTTGGTGAAAATGGTGTCAAACAAATCACAGTGATGTGATGAAATGTCCAGTATCAGGAAACAGTAAAGTAATAAAGTGAACACAGGCGCAAACAAATGTAAAGGAAACACTAATAATAAGTGACTTAATAAATACTTAAATAAGTGAATAAATAGTAATAATAATGTTAATACAGTTTCACCCCCTGCTCAGAACCCACTGGAAGGGGCAGTCTTCACTCTTCCCCCACAGTAACAGCAGAAAACACAAAATCCAAGGTGAGCATGGGGAGGAAACAAAAATAAATTTAAGTGCAGCAGAATAGCAATCGCGAAAAAAAGCCTCCAAACGACTTGGCTCTAATAGAATGACTACTTACAGGATGTAAGAGTAAAAACAACAGGGTTGACTCATACAGTCAGTGGTTGGTAGATGGTAAAGTTGTCATCTGGGTGGAACAGGTTCTCAGGAGGATATGGCCCAATGTCAAGAGAAAGAAACTGGCATAGCGCAGATCAACTCGCCTGCTTGCAGTTTGGCTGTGACATCTCTAATACAGAGTGCTTTTCCTGGTAATGTACAGGTTAATAAAAGCTTCAGTCAGACTCAGAACTTTGCAACTAATATTGACAGATTTACTATAAATCATTCTTCCTGTTATTACACAGGTTATTAAGAATTTATATTAGCGTTAGGGACCCCTGATATGTGGTCTGCCTTGGCGTTGGCTCAGGGGCTTACAACAATTTTGGCCAAAAATGTCAAACTAAAAGACCATTTTACTTATTAGATATTTATACATATATATTTAGGCACTGTACCGTGTATGAGTCTCACTGGATGTGCTAAAAACTGAGCTTTGTCTGTGTTTTATGTTCTGTCTCTGGTTTTAAGTATATATTGCCATGCTCAGTAGCACTCCTCTGTGACACTCATATGCTTATATATATGTTGTGGTCATTTTGGGGGTTCAATAGGAGCTTGTTAGGTGTCCAGTATGTTTTATAGCGCAGATCAACCAAGGTAAAAAAGTTTATAGCAATAAAAGTAATATACTCACAATCTAACAATAAAAAACCGGCATGTCACACTGCAATAGTGTAAGAGGATAACTGCAGCCAGCTGGCTCACCATCCCGCAACTTTCCCCACTTCTCTGTCTCTACCTCCGGTCAGCTGTAACACTGCTCAGTCTGGCGTCTGATGTCAGATCCGGGTCCGTCGCTGGGTAAGGGCTGGATCTTCCGAGACTCCTCTTCTGATGGCTCCATTCTGAATAAGACTCCCACTCTGCGCGTTTTGCCACGTGTTAGCGTCGGCTTCGTCAGGAGTGTCATATATACATACATACATACATACATACATACATACATACATAAATAATGCATAAAACTAGTATTCTGGATCAGGATTCTTAACACAGAGGTAATAATAGTTGAAACTCTATTCACTTTACTTAGGTGGTGATGGTGAATGTGTGATGTCATAATTATTATTGCTTTATATATCAGTATATATATATATATTATTATTACCTCTGTGTTAAGAATTCTGATCCAGAATACTAGTTTTATGCATTATTTAAACACATCCGCATAAGAATAGACAAACTCTGACTATGCAGCAGGACTCTGCTGTTCAGTATTGTGACTTAGACAGGGCAATGCAGGCAAGAAGGAAGAGAGGATAGAGCCATCTAAAGATTACTTTATTTCAATAAAATAAGTCATACCTATTTACAGACTCTATGTAACGTAAGCTGTAGACACATATAAAGCAAATAAAAAGAACCCCAGATAGGATGTATAATTAGCTTTGTAGGTGTAATTATGTAACTTAGGGCCTCATGCAGTAAGCGCTGATAAGCCATTTATCGGCATCTTTTCGCCAATTTGCCTTCCCGATTCAGTAAGCGCCGGTAAGTGAGCAAAATCGGCAATTTTTGTTGCCGATAAAAACTTATTAGCAGCCGGGTGCCGATAAGCCACTTATCGGCACTTTTTGAACTTGGCTGAATTCAGGTAGCCCCGATCAGCTTTTCGCTGCTGATCGGCACTCCTGAATGGAGAGTTTTTCGGCAATCCAGCCTGCCAACTAAAGTTGGCAAGTTGGTGAAGGAGAAGCATCGGCAAGGGCGACAAAAATTCTGGCCTTTTTCCTGGCTAGGATTGATGCCGGGGGTCTCCGGATCTGATACCAGCACCGGAGCCCCCCGGCATGCATCCAAGACAGGAAAAATGCATGTACAGCCAACTTCATTACCTTAGCGGCTAACCGCTAAGGCAATGAAGGGGTTAACCCACCGTGCCAGCTTTAGTGTGGGTAGCGGGGGTGGGTGAAGGGGGTATTTGGCCCTTGTTGTTTGTTTAGGGGTTGCGGGTGCACTTAACCCCTTCACGACTGTAGCAGTTAATACCGCTACGGTCATGAAGGGGTTAAGGCCTCCCGCTACACACCCCCAAGCCCTAAACAACCACCGTGTGGCTAATACCCCTTTACCCACACCCGCTACCCACAATAATAAATAATCACACACAGCAGCCCCACACTAAATAAATAAATATATCTAAATAAATAAATAAATGAATGAATATAAATAAATAAAAATATTTATATATATATATATATAACCCCAACAACCCCTATAACCCCTAACATACACATATATGCACATCAATGACACTATAGGCCGGTGGGGTCCCTTGGGTGTTACCCGCAGGCCTGCAGTACCAATTATGTGCCCCCCCCAAATTAATGTCAAAACACATACATACTTATAAAGAAATAACCCCCACCCCCTTAACACATACAGTATAGTAATGGCCACAATTACTATTATCCACAAATGGATAATAGTGAATGTGCCCATTTTAAATACATAAACACCAATAAATACATTAAATACATATAGTACTCACCCATGTCCGGCTGCCACGATGAAGGCCATCCTCATCTTCATCCTGCCCATGCCCTCTCCGCTGCTGCAAAACAGACACAAGAATGAAAACATCCAATGTAAGGTCCCCTAACCCCTTAATCACCATAGCGGTTATTAACCGCTACAGTCATTAAGGGGTTAACCCACCCTCACCCACCACTCGGGACGCCTACATACCCTCCCACACTAACCCCCCACCCCATGAGGCCTAACCACCCTCACCCACTACCCACAAGGGAGGCCTACCCACATACCGTTGGGGCCAATACACCCCCCCACCCCCAGTACCCACAATAAAAACAATACACTGCCCCACAATAAGCATCATCCTATTTATTAAATACACTACCCACCCCCTGTGCCCCCCCATAAATACATGATTTATCCTTTTACATACAGGGTTCATACCCCAGCCCCACGCGAGTCCCCGGCAGGCTGGCGGGGCACCTGACAGACCTACAGGGTACCAGCAGCTTGTTTCAAACAGGTTCTGGAGGCCTGTTGGTGGGTCCCGCCAAGTGCCATGGCCCCCAGGTGGTCTCCTTGGGTCACCGTGGGCCACAATTGGGTCCCCACGGTAGGCCCACGGATGTCTGGGAGCCCCGGGTCAGACCCACAGGTGTCTGCGGGGCCTCGGCTGGTTCCCACGGGGGTCTGGGGAACTAACGAGTGCTCACTACTGGTCCGTGGGACCACCGCTTCATCCCCGCAAGACTATGGGTCCACGGTGCCAACCCACAGATGTGAGGCCACCGCTTCATCCCTGCAGGTATCACCCGTGGAACCACCAGCCTGATACCCGTGAGATACCCGAGGAGACCGCAGGTGGTCTCCAGAGGTCTCACGCAGAATCACAGAACAAACCCTGAATGTAAAAAAATAAACCTGGCCTATACATTCAATACAAGATAGGGATAATAGATTATTTGCCCATTATTAAACACATTAACTAGCATATTCAAATGAATAAAGTACTACTGACCTCATCAATAAGAAGCCCCCGTCGCCAGCAACATCCTTGTCTTTCGTTGCCCACAAAATACATAGCCAATACAAAGCCAATACATTGCAATTACATTCAGATTTCAATTAACCCCTTAAACACCTTATCGGATAAAAACCGCAAAGGTAATTAAGGGGTTAAGCCACACTGGCCTGATACCCACCCTTCATCCATTCATTTGTACAGTGGCTTCATCATGCAACTATATATATATATATATATATATAGAGAGAGAGAGAGAGAGAGAGAGAGAGAGAGAGAGAGAGAGAGAGAGAGAGAGAGAGAGAGAGAGAGAGAGAGAGAGAGAGAGATACACACATGATGAACCAATATACAAATAAATATAGAAGGGTTATCAAAAACATGCTGTACTACAAATAACACTTCTCCATACAGACACACTACAATAAAATCAATTTCCTTTAATAATCCAATCTGATATTCCAATCAAAATCCTCAAATGCCAATCAAAAACCTCAAATGACAATCAAAACATTGCATTTACATTGTATATATGATGCATACAATCTATGCACCATATACATTCTGCAAATGAATGTTAACAATAAAATATTCAAAACAAAATACCAATACCTCCTAACAAGTATACTATTTAAACCAATCCAGTAAACATAAATCAATTAGCATTCATTAATTACATCCCTAAACAATTTACATTCCATCCCTAACAATTAAACAATTAACTAATTCAAGCGTTGAACAAAACAATTTATCCTGTGAAAATATATAAGTACCAAAAAGAATACAATATACAAAAGCAAGCCTCACCCTGACCTAAAGTACACCATACAATAGCAACAATTACATCTATCTAATTTTAAAATACATTATACACACATTTATGCATAGCAGCATAGCCAAATTATTTTAAAACACAGCAAATCAAGCTTTTAAAACAACATCATTTCTTACCCTGTATGTATATATCGATCTACACATACATACATACATACATACAGTGGCAAGAAATTATATACCAAAAATAAATAAATACACATGTTAAAAAAGCTTTTAAAAAAATTAACAAGTTAAATAAAATACATTTCTTTAGTTCACTTACCATTACTTGACCCACTCACCGACTCCCGTTGAACAGTTTACTCTCGAACCACTCCACGCACAGGAACCCATAAACTAAAAAACCACTATGTATGTATGTATGTATGTATCTATCTGTAGATCGATATATACATACAGGGTAAGAAATGATGTTGTTTTAAAAGCTTGATTTGCTGTGTTTTAAATTAATTTGGCTATGCTGCTATGCATAAATGTGTGTATAATGTATTTTAAAATTAGATAGGTGTAATTGTTGCTATTGTATGGTGTACTTTAGGTCAGGGTGAGGCTTGCTTTTGTATATTGTATTCTTGTTGGTACTTATATATTTTCACAGGATAAATTGTTCTGTTTAACGCTTGAATTAGTTAATTGTTTAATTGTTAGGGATGGAATGTAAATTGTTTAGGGATGTAATTAATGAATGCTAATTGATTTATGTTTACTGGATTGGTTTAAATAGTATACTTGTTTGGAGGTATTGGTATTTTGTTTTGAATATGTTATTGTTAACATTCATTTGCAGAATGTATATGGTGCATAGATTGTATGCATCATATATACAATGTAAATGCAATGTTTTGATTGTCATTTGAGGTTTTTGATTGGCATTTGAGGATTTTGATTGGAATATCAGATTGGATTAATAAAGGAAATTGATTTTATTGTAGTGTGTCTGTATGGAGAAGTGTTATTTGTAGTACATGTTTTTGATAACCCTTCTATATTTATTTGTATATTTGTTCATCATGTGTGCATATCTCTCTCTCTCTCTCTCTCTCTCTCTCTCTCTCTCTCTCTCTCTCTCTCTCTCTGTATATATATATATATATATATATATATATATATATATATATATATATAGTTGCATGATGAAGCCACTGTACAAATGAATGGGTGAAGGGTGGGTATCAGGCCAGTGTGGCTTAACCCCTTAATTACCTTTGCGGTTATTATCCGATAAGGTGTTTAAGGGGTTAATTGATATCTGAATGTAATTGCTATGTATTGGCTTTGCATTGGCTATGTATTTTGTGGGCAACGAAAAACAAGGATGTTGCTGGCGACGGGGGCTTCTTATTGATGAGGTCAGTAGTACTTTATTTATTTGAATATGCTAGTTAATGTGTTTAATAATGGGCAAATAATCTATTATCCCTATCCGCACAGCGGACCCATAGTGAGCACTCGTGAGTTCCCCAGACCCCCGTGGGAACAACTCGAGGCCCCGCAGACAACTGTGGGTCTGACCTGGGGTTCCCAGACATCCGCGGGCCTACCATGGGGACCCAATTGTGGCCCACGGTGACCCAAGGAGACTACCTCGGGGCCATGGCGCTTGGCGGGACCCACCAACAGGCCTCCAGAACCTGTTTGAAACAAGCTGCTGGTACCCTGTAGGTCTGTCAGGTGCCCCACCAGCCCGCCGGGGACTCGCGTGGGGCTGGGGTATGAACCCTGTATGTAAAAGGATAAATCATGTATTTATGGGGGGGCACAGGGGCTGGGTAATGTATTTAATAAATAGAATGATGCTTATTGTGGGGCAGTGCATTGTTTTTATTGTGGGTACTGGGGGTGGGGGGGGTGTATTGGCCCCAACGGTATGTGGGTAGGCCTCCCTTGTGGGTAGTGGGTGAGGGTGGTTAGGCCTCACGGGGTGGGGGGGTTAGTGTGTGAGGGTATGTAGGTGTCCCGAGTGGTGGGTGAGGGTGGGTTAACCCCTTAATGACTGTAGCGGTTAATAACCGCTATGGTGATTAAGGGGTTAGGGGACCTTACATTGGATGTTTTCATTCTTGTGTCCGTTTTGCAGCAGCGGAGGGGGCATGGGCAGGAGGAAGATGAGGATGGCCTTCATCGTGGCTGCCGGAAATGGGTGAGTGCTATATGTATTTAATGTATTTATTGTTGTTTATGTATTTGAAATACACCGGGGGTGTATGTTGTTTATTGCAATGTTTATTGGGGGCAAATGTCTCCAATAAACATGCTATTCTGCCTTAACCCCTTCATTGCCTTAGCGGCTATCCGCTATGGTAATGAAGCAGCATTTATGTATTTTAATATTGTGCGGAAGCAGGGGGTCCCCTGAGCTGAACCGCATTGATTTGTGGCTCAGAGACCCCCTGCTTCCCGAGTTACAGGCCCCGGTTTGGGGCATCGGTTACAGTGTCGCCGCCATATTTATAGCGGACACGGCGCGAATGGGACGCTATAAAGATGGCGGCGACACTGCCACCCGATGACACATACCGGGGCCTGTAACTCAGGAAGCAGGGGTCCCTGGTCCACAAAGCAATGCGGTTCATCTCATGGGACCCCCTGCTCACAGTACACTATTATTAAAAATACATTCATGCTGCTTCGTTACCATAGCACATAGCCGCAAAGGTAAGGAATGAGTGTTTATTTATATATGTGTTTTATTCATAGTGTAGATGTGCAGAGGGTCTCCGGAGCTGAACCGCTTTGGTTTTAGGTCCGGGGACCCCCTGCTTCCCGAGATACAGGCCCCTTTAGGGGGTGCCGGTATCCCTCTGCTTTGTTTACATTCCGCTGTCACGTGATCGGGACCTTTAAATGCAGAGGGATACCGGCACCTCATAAAGGGGCCTGTATCTCGGGAAGCAGGGGGTCCCCGGACCTGAAACCAATGCGGTTCAGCTCCGGAGACCCTCTGCACATGTACACTATGAATAAAAGTAGTTTATAAATAATTTATATTTTGCCGATGTTTGCGCTGAGAGAGCGGCTGGTCTCTCTCTGCTGCAAACACCTATCGGCAGAAAAGGCCTATCAGCAGGTTATCGGGAGCCAGGCGGTTTCGGCACAGGCTCATCGGCAGGTTTGCTTTCGCAGTGATTCGGCAGGGATCAGCATGGATTTGGCCCTTACTGAATACTGCGAGGGCAAATCGCCAAAATAAGGCCTATCGGCAACCCTTGGCGATTGCACTTTTTCGGCGCTTACTGCATAGAGCCCTTAGTCTCTTTGCAATATTTAAAATATGTCTTAAGCGTTAGGCTTAATAAATCCTTCCAATTACAGACAGCTTAGACTGCTTAACTAACCAAAGCAGATGAGCACAAATCTAACATGCTCTATAAATCAAACTGTTAATTTTTTTATTGTTAGGACAAATTATTATCAAATTGCACTTAAATAGTATCTTTCAGTTCCAATATACAGACCAACGTGTAGACACCTATAGGGTTTACTGCAAGCAGCCCATTTGCAGTTACTCTACAGTTTGCAGTGCTAATCTACAGAGGAAATACTATAACTACAGTATTGTGTTACCTTTGCTACCCAAATACTAGTGGGTGAAGTAAAGCACAGGGAAATAAAGCGATGGGCCCAATACCAAATAGAAAAAACAGTTTCTGAAGCTGGAATTTGTACTGAGTGCTCACTTGCATGTCATTACCCAGAATCCCAGGCTGCAGTGAAAGCATTGTATGCTAAGCGATAATGGGGAAAGACAGAGTTGCAGACCTGTCAGACATGCGAATGTCACCACAAGTGGTATTTGTATTTGCTATATTCAATAAAACACCTTAACCATTCTACCAGACTTGTTTATCTCTTAAGTAAACACTGTTAGAGTTAAAATATGTTTTTATATTGGACATTTAATGAATACATTTAATGTATTGAAGTTTTTTTTTTTAAATATAACATTTACTAAAAAAATAAAAGCATTATAAATGCAGAATATAAATAAAAACGAAATATTTTACACATAATAACAAAACCTATTTTATTATATTGATGGTAATATTAAAAAAAAACACACACACACAAACACTGACAATAATCATATATTTATTTCTTCCAGTATAGCATTTAATTGAAGAAAAATGCGTATATTAAGAATAACGTACAGTAGCAAACAAGTGCAAACTGCTTACTGTTTTTTATTAGAATACTCTATCTACCTAAATAGATTATTTCTAGAGATGTGTACACAAGAAATCAAGAGACTCCTGTCTTTTCAGTGTGTACATATTTGTCAGATGCCAATCTATTTTACAGCCTCTTATGATTTTTTTTAGCTTAGAAGTAAACAAATGTAATATTCGCAAAAAGCCTTTGCATGACCTGATTTCCATTTTAACAGCCCACTTTACTGATATTTCTACAATTTAAAGTTCTTTACATTTTTCCAGAGCATATATTTAGATACCTCCCATAAGTGTTTCATTATTGTCATACAGTACAATAGTTAATCATGGAAATTGATTAAATGAACATTCTTGCTGCACTTCTGCGTGCAAAGTTGAAATATAATGATTTTCTTCTATAGAAAGCAGACTGCAAGAAAATGACAAAATATGTGAAGAGAAAAAAAGAACAGATAGAAATATTACTCTTGTGTGTTGGAGGAAAATGTCAACTGGAACTGCAGATATGTAAAAAAGTATTCAGCAGATTTGTGTTATCTTAGGTCTATACATGAATTATGAAGATTGTGTTATATGATTCAGTAGTACAAAGCGGATCAAGCCAGCTTTCTGCATATATCCTAAAACCCTGATAAAATATTAATTTCCTTTCTAATGCTGAAAATAGTTCACTGCAATGGAAGAGCTCTTAAGTGTTGTTACAGGAATTGGGAGGCAAATGTAGTCTCGTATGTGACGTGTCAAGAATTATGTCACGGAAAATATGTCCACAGTTTAATCTACAGTATGTTACAAGGTAGATCTTTATCAATAAGCAGTTTTATGTCTTAAGACATACAGTATATGTGCTGTTGTGTAACGACACTGCAAATCAACTGTGACCAAGAACAGCCTTGAATGTTTAAACAACGATGAATGAAATGTATAGTATAATTAATTAGATATTGTAATACTGTATGTAATCCCCAAACCACATGTATTAACAACAGCTATGAAGAGTAGACCTTTTTTCAACCTGAAAAAAATGTGTTTTCCATTGATGACCTTTTAGGACTTAACAATGATTACACTAAGCACAGTACAGTCATGTTAAATTGTATTATATGCATTATAATTATATATAATTACAGTATATACCCTCTTACGGTCTCTCTAAGCTCTCCCTACTTACCACTTAGATTGTAAGCACTTCGGGAAGGGACTCCTTTTCCTAATATTTGCTTTTATATCTGAAGCGCTCATTCCCATTATGTCTCCTATTATCGTGTCACGTGTATTTCTGCTGTAAAGCACTATGTATATGGATGGCGTT
Source organism: Ascaphus truei (assembly GCF_040206685.1). Lineage (NCBI taxonomy): Eukaryota > Metazoa > Chordata > Amphibia > Anura > Ascaphidae > Ascaphus > Ascaphus truei. The sequence continues at coordinate 33,335,897 of NC_134492.1, forward strand.
ATACCAATAAAAATATACATACATAATAATTTTTACTTTAATGTTCATTTGAGTAGCATTCAATATATACTGTAGTATTCTAATAGAATTTCAAAGTAAAGGTTGTTTTCATATATTAATTAGTAATCTACAGTATGACCATATAATGTCATCAACAGAAAATTCTTACTCTAGCAATGCACAGGGATGTTATATCTTTATACCAATAGTGCTGCTGTATCTTCAGAACACAAGGAAGACATTATGGTTCTATATTTGTCTGAAATTAAATATAATTTGGTGCTATCCTCAGGAAGAAGCAGCTGCAGTGTGTATATATATATCAATAAGGATATGAAGTGTACTTTTCCTTCAATAACATCACAGGGCTCAAGGGTACTGTTTGAAATAAAAAGTAAAAATTAGTTTATCTTTTGAATTAGATACTGTACCTAGAATTCGATGAACTCAATGTCATTCTATTATTCTTGATGTGATGTATACTAGGGGCACCATTTTATAAGAATATATTATTTGCATTTTAAATATAACACGTAGACTTTCTTGACTTTCAGATCAGAAAAAAAAGATGCAGCGTTTAATAAAACTTGCCCGTAATAAGATAGATATGTATTTTATTTAAATTGCAGAACCAGGAAGTAATGGGAAATAAAGAATATTTCGGGGTCATTGATCAACACTCCATGGGTTCTGTAAATATTGCAATGCCATCATTTGCATCTTTTTTGCATTGCTAGTATGTCATGTACATAGTACATCTGGCTCAGATGAAAGGAACAAAACACAATTGTAGATATTCAAATATGTTGGCACATTTCTCAAGTATTATAAGATCATATGTTATTATTTTTTAAATCGTGTCATTTTTGGAACCATTGCATTCAAAAAGTACATCAGGAGTGGCCAAGTCCAGCCTTCAAGGGCAACCAACAGGTCAGGTTTTAAGGATTTCTCTGCTTCAGCACAGGTGGTTCAATGACTAAGCCACTGATTGAGCCACCTGTGCCGAAGCAGGGATATCCCCAATATCTGGCCTGTTGGTGACCCGTGAGGACTAGAGTTGGCCATCACTGAGGTACAGTGTAATGACTATCCATTCTCTCCAGTTTGGTGAAGTCAATTGCAAATCCCTAACTAGAATTCTGGTTGGAAATATAAGGACTGCATTATTACAGGGGCAATCCAACAACATGTACATTTTTTTTTTTAAATTAACTTATCAGTGTACTGTAATTGGCTTACTTAGAAAGATTTCCATCACCTTTAAAGTAAAAATGTAACATTTGGTACAATACCTAAGAAAAATAAACGGTTTTCTTATTCTTCGGCCCCACAGAATTCATGCTTATCGGCATACTTACATCTATCTGTTTAACTAATAGTGACATAGTAATTACTTTATTTAAAAAAGAAATACAACTAATAATTTTACGTGTACATTCTAAGACTAACAAATAGTCGTATGACCGAAAGAGATTAGGTAAAGATTGACAGTACATTTAGCATAATAAACGTGCCACTGCATTAGTGCACTTTGGTCCTAGGAGGGACTGTACTTTGAAAACTAATGGCAAATTGATAGAGTAAAAAACAAAGTAATGTACAAAATGTTTGATGTGCCCTTTGAACAGGCTTGATCTCTAATTTGTAACATCCATGCAATTGCTGCACATAATATTGTAATCAAAAACATAAAAAAGCACTTTCCTGTTAACAATCAATTTTTATAGATACTCTGCATAAATTCTATCCATATTGGTAATCTTTACTTGATATTTGGTGGTCGATTTCTTAGCTAGGAAAAAACATTACGCCCTTAGTTTGTAATGATATGCTTTCGCAATAAAATCTGTTTTATGCTCTTTGAAAGATCCGGACAACAGCATGGATCTCAGTTTATCCACGAGAGAGAGAGAGGGAGAGGAAGAGGGGAGAGGGGAGAGCAGAGAGGAGAGAGGAGAGAGTAGAGAGGAGAGAGGAAAGAGAGAATAAATAAATAATGCAGGTTGAACATGTTACAGTAAATCTTTGCAAATATCTGACTGTGTTTGGTTCTATGGTTCTCTTTTGGGCCTTTAAGGAGGCAGTGGTAGTTGTATTGATACTTGCGAAAACTGAATTATTTTGTAGGTTGTGACATCTTTTAAAGGCTCATCACTAGAGTTCTTTATCTGAAGAATGGACATGTGAGGCTATTAAAATGTATCACCAGCATGTATCACCAGCTGCGAAATAATCAATTATTCAAGTTGTAAGCAATGTAAAACCCCAGTCACACAGTGCTGCAATTCTGCTACATTACAATATGATATCCTTTTCAAAGAGGTTGTTTCTTTTATATACCTTGTGTTATGTTTGGTGATTTTTAGTGCCAACATTTACACATGCAGTGTGGATAAAAAAAAAAGTTGTTTGTAAACCTTTGTGTCTGTACATTGTATATAGTGGGACTTTTATCAGTAATGTACTTTAGTTAGCAACTGCATTCAATCTGATTATGAAGCTCATGAACATGACATTAGTTTCTTAATGCATATTAGCATTAGGTCCTGTAGGCGTATCACATATTGCAACCTGCAATACTGTGAAGGTTAGACACAGAGCTTTTGAATGTCTGTATATTGAACTGGCCTGGCCTTTTACTTATCATAAGAGTTCATTGATATCGCAGTCACAATTACCTTTATTAATATTCATGTTATGTCCATTATCATCTATATGTGCCAACCCAAGAGATACTGTAACTGGGGCCTCATAATGTATGTTACAAATGAATATGTGTATGTATATCTTTATTTGTATTGTGCCATCCATGTACAAAGCGTTTTGCAGCAGTAATAGACGCAACAAACCAGAGCAAGTGGTGAGAAGCGTGATATAAAACCTTTTACCGCCAGTCACATTTGGTTAGAAGTATACTGTATGAAGACTGCAGTCTGCTCAATACTGATCATCAGTAAATACTGTGACATGTACTGCACAGTACAGTATTTGTTAGTAATCAGATAGGGGGAATGCAGACTCGTTGACCAATGTTTCAGGCCTTATAGCAAGAAGAATATGTCTACAATCCATGATTGTTAAAGACAAATTCTTCTTGCTGTAATCAGAGACCGTTTTATATGGTCTCTAGTGATTTTTTTTTCCATTTTCCTTTTTTGTTACGTAGCTCGCGTTATATTTGTCTTTAAACGTGGGTTAAAACATGGCTGCTGTTTTTGTGTCATATGATGGAGTGATTTAAAACAGCGTACTTTTTTTTTCTTTTAAGCACCTTTATTAAGTTTATAGGTATGAACCGTGTGAAGAACCTGCAAGACCTGAATCACTGGTCCTTTATTCTGCTTTCAGGTTACTACAGTATGCATTAAAACCCTCAATATAACACATAATTCTGGGTATGCAGACTGTAATATTTCTGTATTTAGTGGACAATTACCATGCTTTGAAGGTGAACATAAGATTTGCTTCCATGCACCAGTTACTGTAACATCCTGTACAATATATCTATACAGTAGGTTATTGGATTATTTACCAACTCTAGGTATATTTGAGTGTAGTTGCATTTTATGAAAGGACCTAAAGTCTATCAGGTGAAAAAATATGTATTTTAATTAGCTTTACTTGTTTTTTTTTTTCCTGATCTAATAAATAATTGGGCTAATTTCTAATTGCATACAATACTGTAAAATCTAAATAGTTATATGCTTTGGAGATATATTGGTTAAAAAAAATGTTTGTATCCTACAGTACAAATGTCTACCATTGCAACTATTCTAAAAACTGCTTTATAGCTACTCCGATAGCTGCAACATAAATGATACCGCAGTGATATTTCCTGAATTAAATGTAAACAACTACTGTACTGCCCCTGCATGGTATTATTCAGTTTGATGATAGACTAATGGGCCTAAAATTGAAAATTGATTTTTTTATATGTGCCACTGATAATATATAAATACCCATATTTAGTAAAAAAAATATTACTAATGCTTGCATATTATATATTATCAATTGCTGAAGTCCAATGAAGCAACACAACTTGTGTTTAAAATTGCAATTCAATTTACATTACCAATGACACATTTAAATATGCAGCACGTATGGCAAAACATAACATATATATATATATAAAATGTGTCATTTGGTATATATATATATATATATATTATACAACTATATTATTTATTGTATATATAATTATATCATATGGTGTGTGTGTGTGTGTGTGTGTGTGTGTGTGTGTGTGTGTGTGTGTGTGTGTGTGTGTGTGTGTGTGTGTGTGTGTCTGTGTGTGTGTGTGTGGTGTGTGTGTGTGGTGTGTGGTGTGTGTGTGTGGTGTGTGTGTGTGTGGTGTGTGTGTGTGGTGTGTGTGTGTGTGTGTGTGTGTGTGTGTGCGTGCGTGCGTGCGTGCGTGCGTGCGTGCGTGCGTGTGTGTGTGTGTGTGTGTGTGTGTGATGTGTGTGTGGTGTGTGTGTGTGTGTGTGAAAATATATTATGTATATTATACAACTATATTATTTATTGTATATATAATTATATCATATGGGGTGTGTGTGTGGTGTGTGTGTGTGGTGTGTGGTGTGTGTGTGTGGTGTGTGTGTGGTGTGTGTGTGTGTGGTGTGTGTGTGTGGTGTGTGTGTGTGTGTGTGTGTGTGTGTGTGTGTGTGTGTGTGTGCGTGCGTGCGTGCGTGCGTGCGTGTGTGTGTGTGTGTGTGTGTGCGTGTGTGTGTGTGTGTGTGTGTGTGTGTGTGATGTGTGTGTGGTGTGTGTGTGTGTGTGTGTGTGTGAAAATATATTATGTATTTACATATATACTTTAGGTGTGTATACAGTATATACATCACATTTTATTAGATTGTAAATGGTAGTTAAGGAAATGTATATGTAACTAGTGTACTGTATACTTACAGTGAGTGATCTGTAGTATATAAAATATGTTAATAAGGTAACACAAAAGTAGCTGAATGTTATGTAACAAGGCCTTGAAAACTAGCTGAGCCCTCCCTGCTGCTATGCCACATAAACAGATCTATTATAGCTTAGCAATGCTTTTTTCCCCCTTTCTTAACCTAATATAACCTGAGACTTATAGCTGTAGAATCAATAGACAAAATGTTTCAGTTTTTTAAAGTTGTGTAACACGGCATTTATTTTGTATGCATTTTAATAGAATGTTTCAATTGCTAGGGGGAAAAATCATTAATCGTGAAGAGATTTTACCAAGAACAAGAAGAATCAGAAGGTAAATAGGAACAATGTGTAACATTTTAAGCTGCAGCTATTTATGTAAGAAATGTGACACAATTGTATAATAAATTGGCATACAGTAAGTCTCTCAAATTCTTAATGTGTGTTAGCAGATGTTTCTTCCAACGACCCAAATTATGGCCACTTAGCATCTGTGACCCTCTTTGAGTCTTAAAAATAACCCTACTGTTCCTTCCGATTATATTGCATTATATTTACAGCATTTAAAAAAATGATCCAAAAGAAATCTCTAGGGCGATTTTTTCCTAAATCTAGTGGATTTCTTTTATTTGTGCTAATATTGTTCATATTTTGTAACAAGGAGATTTTGATAAGTAATCACATCACTTAGCACATAATACAGCTGTGCATTCAAAGTATACTGCAGATCTAGAGCCATAATACCCTTACTGTATAAGTGTAATCATTATACTTGCTTTATGTACAGTATAGATGTTTTCAAGAGCAGTGCACACTCTTAGTGTTTGTCATGTAGCCTTCATTTTGTTAGTGCTATTATAACACACTGTATAACACTTTGGTAAAATCTACTTGTAAATGTGTACGTTAGTGACCACTTTTAAAATGGCTCCTGTTTCGTATTATTAATCTAGTAGGGATGAGGCCTACATAAATACCTGCTTACACAATGCTTCCTTGTGATACAATGTAAAGAAGAAAAATACAGATGTAGAGTTTCTTAAAATGTCAAGTTATTTACTACTGGAGATTTTTAATGAGTACAGTACTTTGTTAATAGGTTGGTAAATGAAGGTTTATTGAGAAAACTTTTCCTAGTCTCACATTAGCATCATAGAGAATTGGAAATAAATACATTCTAAGGGATGTACAAATGATAGGACATTGGAAGGTTTCTACAATAATTAAAGTAATTTTCTTTATCTACCAGTGATAAAAAGTAAATACATCCTCCTTTCTCTGTGACAAAAAAATACAGCTTTTTCTAGGAGATGAGAAAGATTAAACAATTCCAAATAATTACAACACAAATGCTTATGTCTGACCTCTTACCTCCAGTCAAAAAGATCCTTGAAATCATAGAGAAGAACCATAAATTGTGATTTTGCTGAATATTGCCTCAACAAGATATGGCCTATCTACAGTACTTTTATGATAACCAACCAAATTGTATAAAAACTGTACATCAAACGTGTTTAGAAATACTCAGTAATACTGTTAATTTGCACCTCTGTTTTATTGCTTGATGAATTTAACATGCAAATATTATGTTTTTTAATTTGACTTGGAAAGTTGTCAAAGATAACTCAGTCTGTTTAAAAAAAGAATCATGTGTCTTGTTTCAATTTTATTTGAGTTTGCTTTAGAAATTCCCCAAACATCCAAATAATCATAATACGATTTTTGATTCATTCCTGTATTCAATTTTGATTAAAGTATCATAAAGATCATTGCTTTTAATCATTTAGACAATAAGGTCTGGAGTTGTATCGTATTATCATATTACCTTTGGCACAGCACTTTCAATACTTATGTTTTTATTTAAACAATTTAATGTATATGATGAGACTCCAGAATTGAAAAAAAACACCTATGGTTATATTAGGTTAGGTCCACAAATGTTAATTGTTTAAATTAACAATTTATACAATATCTAATGTATTCTTTCAACCAGACTGACAAATTATTTACTTTGTAGGTTTTCTTTCCAAGTCAACACAGTACATTTTTATATAGTATTTCCAGAATAATACTTCATTTGGACAGAAAAAAATATATATACTGTATATAGCAAATCAAGCTTTCACTGAAACAAGGATGAACGCAGCTGGTAATTCTCCATCTCATCAAACTGTTTATTAGGACACCTGATGTGAAATAAATGCATGTGTTACAATGTGCTTACAGAGATTTCCAATCATTTTTGAAAGTGGTGTGTAATCCATGGTTTTTTTTTCTAACCACAGCACTAAAGCTTAAGGAATCTGCTTCCCTCGGTGCACAACCAGCTCCTCCAGAGGGAGGTCTGAGTCAGAGAGGGGAAACAACCGCAATGACAGAGTGCCAGGGCAAAGGGTAATAAATGCAGGGCAGAGATTGGGCTCAGGGCAAAGATACCAGCCACAGAGCAGGGATCACTTTGCAAATCCCCAAACCATAAAGGCGTTTAATTTCATTGGATTCCCAAAGGGTCCTGGTTGTCAACATTTTTTTTTAAGGCGTTGCCTTGGTCTGGATCTGAGCACATGTATAATTCATCCCCAAAATCAAACTAGCAGGAGAAAAGACCCTAAAGCCTTTAAATGTTACACTTTTTTTCAGCATACATAGACATCGCTGGTCATCACACCATCCCAAACTAACAAAGGACAAAATAATCTAAACATGAGTAAAGTGTCATTCAAATTAAGTTTAAAAAGGAGAATAGAACACACTTCCCATTTCATTCATCTGTTAACTAAAAATCAGTAACTAGAAAGTCTTGGGTGAGCCTCTGCATATAAACGTTTTAAAAAATAAATGCATTTAGAAGATATCAAAATATGCTACCTTTGCCACTACAGAGATCAGTTGGTGAGTGCTGGAAGCTTGCTTGTTGTAGATACTCTCCTCAACTACGCGTATTCTTAAGCAATAACAACGTAATCCGTATTATCCACCCAAGAATACCCGTCACCGAAGAGAGCCAAAGAACAGCAGCGGCTGGACAATAAAATCCATAGGCAGAGGTCAGCACAGGGGAATCCAAACAGGTCCCGGAGTCTCACATCCAAAGTCCTAAATGCCTTGGTTTCAATCCTGTAAAAATAGCAGAAAACCATGCAGTGTTTTTAGTGTATGGAATATGTGTGAGGATGATGTGTATCTGCACCAGCATCACAAGAGAGTAAAGAGACGAATGTGCAATGTACCTTGTGTCTCCTCATATCTTCCTCTGTACTTGCTTAGCAAAATGACTCTTATTTGTACGCCCCCAGCCCCAGTTCTATTCAATTGGATGTCCAAAGGAGCAATAGATTCCTGTAAGAGAAATGCATAGTTAAGTATGTCCATATTATGCAATGTATTCAGCATACCATTAAACTGTGCCCTTAATGTACACTTGACAGGAAGTATATGTATACCCAATAGCATTTTACACTGCTTATCATAAAACGTTTTACTTGTGAAACGTGTTACCTTGCAATGGAAAGCAATACAGTCATATTCTAATCAGCACTCTTCAGATATACTATGTGAATGCTTTTTTATATTTATTTATATATATATAAATAAATGAAAATAAAAAAGCATTCACATAGTATATCTGAAGAGTGCTGATTAGAATATGAATGTATTGCTTTCCATTGCAAGGTAACACGTTTCACAAGTAAAACGTTTTATGATAAGCAGTGTAAAATGCTATTGGCTATACATATACTTCCTGTCAAGTATATGTTTATATATATATATACATATATATATATATATATATATTTTTTTTTATATATATATATACAGGTTGCATGTTCATGGTTTTGTCACTGTTTGCAGTGTAGAGATCATGCATTTCATGTATCATCGTGCATGCCTTAGAATACTATATGTTACATGCATTGGAATCAGCTGTAATGTAATATAAAAATATAGTTTGAGAAATAGACAAGCTAAACTAAGTAGATTATGGGATGTGTGAGATAGTACTGTAAATCCGGATCATCTTTTATAAACATAGCTTTTACTGAGAAGCTTTGTCTTAGGATCTACTACCGATATCCTTAATAGCAGTGGGTTATTGAGAGTCTGATGTATAGAATGGACATTAATAAAGTCCTTAGGTAATCATGTATGCCGAAATGTGCAGAAATCCAGAGTACAGTTCAATCACGAAATGATGATGCAAAACATTTTTTTTAATAAATTGCTCCTAGAATATCTATACATATGACATTTAGAAATGTGCTGTACTGTATATACTAAACTACTACATTGCTTATATTTCCTTTCAAACAGCTTCTAAAACAACATCCACTTAATTATGAAGTGAAAGAGCATTTTGACTTCATTTACATTATAAGCCATTTTAAACCAAAAAAATGTTGAATGTAAATATCACTGAAATCAGAATCGGCATCCAGATGTGTAGAAATAAATATCTGGGTAAAATATGTAGTTTTCTTAATATTACCTTTTGCAACTGTGACTTAATGCACATCTATTTGAGTAACTCAATGGCAAAAAGGAGAAACTCAAATCACCTTTACACAAGGCGAGAGAACGGGGTAAATAAAGCTAAAACATATGCAAACAGCACAATATAAAAAGATACATGTATTCTCTAAAGTATCAACTTTGTTTTACAAATCAAACATTACATGCACAAAAACATACATACTGTAATAAAAAGACCTTGTGTATTTTTTTCCTCATTTGAATAAAAAGTATAATACACTTTACCTAAAATGACACTGATGAGGTTAGTGCAGATGCACAGATAGATTACTCCAGGACAGAGCACCTGCAATACCAATATGGTTGAAACGGTTCAGCACCGGCTTGTGGACAGCTCCCTGTTAGTTGTGTATCTGCCAAATGTTACTCCTGTTGGTCAGACACAGATTCCACTGCTTCATTCAGAATCCTAACACTGGTGCAAAGAAAATAACCTCCCTCACATTTAATCCTGCCTGAAGATTGTTCTTGACATACTAACACAATTTTGGACCACAGTCCCTTAGCTTTTTGGAGTTCAACACCTACCCACTGCCTCCAAGAATGGTGAAGTAAACTGTAAGTAAGCCTTGGGGATAGTCAGTGCATCTCTTTTAGTGCCAGTAGTATATACTGGACATCAGATCTCTTTTAGTGCCAGTAGTATATACTGTACTGTATGATCCAAATTCCCATTTCTCATAGAAGAAGTAGATACAACAATCATCAAATCACATTTAGCAATGTGCCCCTAAAGATAAATCACCATGGATAATATAATAAAGGAGACGTGCCCCACCTTGCCAAAGCCTTAGTGTTATAGTGCTTAAGAAAAAGGGTTATAGTCACTCTTATGAAGATTAGATACAGAGGCAAAGGAAATGCTTCAAACGTCAACATCAAAGGCATTGCCTTTCACCACCTCTCAATAAAAGCAACATTGCCTTGACCAACTTACACACTGATTTATAAATGTATTTCCCCCCTGTTGTGAAAAGAGCTGGAGCAGAGATGTAATTGTATAGTTGGTCAGTGCAAATCAGTGTTATCTGAAACAGACTCGTGTTGCCTTAATATAATATCAGGTACCATTGGGTACTATGTTGCTTTACCCGATACAATAATCTTCAAGGATGCAATTCAGAAAAAGCATATGAAATGCTGCACAATCTCACCGTATCACTTCAAATCCGCAAAATGCAAGTGATATTGTCTTGTGTTCACAGGAAAGTAACATCAGCTACAGCATTTGATCGAGAAAAAATATTGATCCCAATTGATGACATAAACTGAAAGCATGTACCAGGCATCCTGGAAATACACAAGATATTATAGATGTAAAGAAATGTAAAGATTATTTTTAGTAAGACAGATTGGATCAGTATGTTTATGCCTGATCTTTATTAAATCCAATGCTTACCGTTCGTATAAATGCTTCTGGAGAATCTCTGGCTGATTCCAAGATGCATCTGATCCTTGGTTCTGTGTTGGGAGCTATTTTCTCCTTCAGGAACTGGGTTGATTGAAGCAGCGTTTTCTTGCTGAAAGCCCTGAAAGTCAGTGATCAGGATATCCTTCTGATGGTCCCCAGACACATTCACTCCTTGTCGGCTGCTGCCTCGTGGTCTTCAGCCATCGCCCTCAGCTCCAGTAACCAGAGGGAAAGGAAAAAAGCAGCAATAGCGATCACATCGATCTGATCTGCACCATCTGCCTGCTGCCACTACACCCCAACCTCCACATCTGAACACGTAAAACCCTGACAACTCCCAGTGCAGGGCTGCAAGGAGTTCATTTTTTAGCAGCACCTAATTGGTTCTGGACAGCATACAGTTACACAACCTTCTGTTAACCATCCAGTAGTGGATCCCAAACATGCTAATGGTGGATTAATTGAGGAAGATCTGACGTGCAAGCTTCATATTCTTTTATTCATGACTTCCCAATGGGAAAGGACCAATGCCTTGTGGGACAATAGGAACATGCAGTAAAAAAAAAAAAAAAAAAGATGCTTAGAAAATGGCTCTGTGTACACAGATGTCGACCGAAACCGTTTAGCAGAATAAGAAGACTGACATTTTTATCCGGAGGGATAGCCTGGTGCCACTGCATATACGGTACTACAGGAGACATTATAAAATAAAGCACAACAAAAAAAATCAATCTACAGTACAATGCATGTACACTGTGCTGAAAATGAACACTGCTATTCTAATTAATGCAATAAGTATTCGGTATAGAATAAAATCCATAATCAATGGTGTTTCTGCAGTGATCAGAGCACTTTGAAACCTTGTGTATAAAACCCTGTGTGGCTAATCTTATCAAGACTGACGCAATGTCTAATGCCAGGAACTATTTGACTCTTTTTATAAAGGAGATGGCGTTTGAAAGACATTTACCAGCAAGACATAATCAGATTTAAATATGACTTTGCAAAGGGGAGATAAGAGATCTGCTCATTGTCAGAAAAGTGTCCAGTCGAAATTGCGGGACCCTAAATCAATCTCAGTTCCCATTGATTAAAAAAATAATAATATTTCTTCTGTAAAATCCATAAACGCGTTGACCTTATTTTTAAGCAGTTAGGTTTAAACTAACACTAACTATGAAAATATCAGCTTGTCAGGCACTAGGCAGTTGTACACTGTACAGGAGCTAGTCCCTGTCCACGGTCTTAGTGCTGAAAGAATGAATAATGAACTCGGCAGAATGCATCCATATAAAAAAAACTTTTAATATATTGCCTAAATCAAACATACTATGAACCCACATGTGAGAATAAACTGAAGTAGTGAGACATCCTGCTTTTTATCATTTTTTTTTAAAGACACTTAGAAGCACCGAACCATTGTCGCAAAGACGCTTATGATTTTGTTTGATAATTCCTGATTAATTAATTACATTTCTTGGAACGTTACTGTTCTCTTTGGAATAAACCCAGCACTTCTGAGTATTAACAGTCTGGAAATATAGCCCGAGGACAAATCAAACAGTTTATCAGATCTTTTGTTTCAATATACAGTAATTAACCGCCGTTGCTTATACCTACAGTATATTGCATTCCTGGGCTGAGGGCACAGACTGAAACTACTGCATGATTCACATTCGTGTTAAACTATTGCCACCTGCAGGCCAAATTAATAATCTAGATTTCTATACATACAACAAAACCATGGCAGCCATAATGCTCAGACATTATTTACATATGCGAATATCCATATATATTTTTGCTTTGTTTAGTTTTTAAGTGATTTGATGTTTGCATGTAGAAACAAATTACAAAGGAAGCCATATGGGCTTTCATATATATAACTGCAAAAATCTTATAAATTACCCAGTTTAGTTGATTAATAAGATGTTTATGAATAAATACCTTTCAAATCTGTTTGTAATCACCAAATGCATTACTGCACACAGTACTTTGCTGGTACATAGCAACTCTATTGGGAATATATATATATATATATATATATATATATATATATATATATATATATATATATATATATATATATATATATATATATATATATATATATATATATATATATATATATATATATATATATATATATATATATATATATTGCCTTTAGCAGTTGCTCAATGTTTGTTCTCAGCACCTAAACACATACAGTGTGTAAGGCTGTTCATAGCAATACGTTTTCTTCGTGAATTTATCTAGCATGTTCAAAGCGTTTCATGTGAGAAAATATAATCTTATTTTAGCAATGTGGGCCATGGTTTCTGGAGTCGATATACCACTGTCCATTATTGAACTGAGGTATGAATGTATGAATGTACTGTATACTGTATATGATTGTAAAGACAGTGCCATTACTACTGCATAGTTCTAGACTCTAGAGTGATGTGATTGTTCAATGACTGATGTGTTATTATTCTACAGAATTAATCATTTGGATCTAGTTTGGATCTAGTAAGAACTATAAACCTGGGCTTGGATGAACAAAAAAAAAAAGGATTAAGAAACTGATTACCAGTCCTGAGCTTTTATGACGGTACATGTATGTATATAGATCTCTTTACAAAAAGTAAACTGCTATATTTATATAGTATAATGAAACAGGTACAAACGTATTGGGTGAGATAATATGCTGTAGGTTGTTTTCTTAAGTACAGAGTTGCACTTCAGCCTTGTGTTCTGTTTAATTATTAAAGTGTTACAATGTAAAAGAAAAACCCACAGCATTTCTATTCATTTTAATCCATGCAAAATGTACGAGTAAAAAGAGACACGTACTCTTTGCAGTTATATGTCAAATGTAAATAGGAAGTTAAAAGCCATTTTGCTTTTAGGGATAATGTATTTCACCGCCCACACAACTGTATTTTCATATAACCATCAGCAGTGATTTAAATCAATCTCTTGGCTTATTGTTACTGTAGTTTATTTTTCTGAAATACATTTTTATAGCAGTTTTACCATTATTTAAATAGAAAGACTGCAATGTTATTTCAAACTTAATATTACATCTAAAGATCAAGTGTATTAAATTGCAAAGTGACACAAAAGCAAAAGTTCTTTTTTGTGGGTAATGGTAATGGGGAAATGAAACATTGCATATGGAAGGATTGAAGCAGCTCATTATTTTAACACATTTGCATGAAAAAAAAATATATATCAAAGAATGTTACATTCACTTATTATAGAAATCTGATGATTGGCATTAGGAATACCACTGAAAGTGAGTTCCCCCCTATAGATTTCCCTTGGTTCTAACGACATTTCATTGTTCTAGCCACAATCCTCCCTCAAAACTCAACCCTAAGAATATGATGGGAAGGGCAGTGTTCAGTCCTACAGTACCAAGAAAGGTCTAACTATGGTAATTGAGATTCTAATCACAGAGCAAGCAAGGGAGTAGGGTAAATACATATATATTTAATGCAAACATTCTAACACAAAAGCTCCATTAAGCACCTCAATTATAATTGTGAAACTAAAAAAAAAACATGTATTAGCACACACCAGACACAATGAGATTAAACATAGCCAAATGTGTGCATGATCCATGTGTGTTTGTAACTTTGTATCCATCCATTTTATTGGAACTGTTTATTTATGGACTGTGTTCTGCAATAAGTAAGGAAATCGCACACAGTAGGTAAAGCAGTCAGGACAGACACTAAATTATATGCCCCTAACCATTTAATAGTTCATATAATACGCAGGATCCCTCTACCCTGCATGTCACATTTGTTTTATTTGAGTTTATAAAGTACACATCTTTTGTAATCTATGGGTATTGTAGTCAACAGCTTTGAAAAGGTTTATTTCATTTTGGTCAAATCTCGTGGTTCCATTTTAGACGGAGCGAGGGCGCCCCCTCCCGTCCAGACAAGAAGAAGCACAAAGACGAAACTCTCCAATACTGTACATAGGGCGTCAGAGGCTAAGGGAAAGTCTCCAATTATATCTGCTCGAAGGAAATAACAAAACAAAAAAACCAGTTCAAACAGATTACCAATCAACCTAGATCCTAATTACATTACCCTCTGTGCAGCTGTGAGTTTATATTTATTTTCTTATGCAGTGTATCAAATGTTCGTTTTTATTCTAGTTTCATGACCAATAATCTAGGTTTAGGAAGAGACCATTTGGTGAGTGTGTATCCAGAATCCTAATTGAACTAATTTTCCAGTTAACAGTAAGAAGTCCTTCTATTATGTGACCACATGAATGCAGATGCTTTATCATTGTGTCTGGCTGTATCCTCATACAGCTCCGTAACCCTTAAGTCTCCCTGAATTATACACTGCCCGAGTACTGGGTGTGTGTGTGGGCAGATAGGGATATTTCCGTCCTTCTCTACAAACCTATTTATGGTCACTTCTCTCCTATATTGTTTCCAGTGGCAGCCTGAAGTGGCAATTATATCTTGATTATGTTTCAACCAACCTATTCATGTCTGTCAATAAAAAATGATACAGTCTAGCTTAGATTTGAAAATGAGTTTAACCTTGAGGGACAGCATCTCTTTGGGTTTGCTTTAAAATAAAGGTTATTACAAACCGCCTGATGTACTTTTTAACAACCTTGAGTTACTGATGGGTTAGATTTGTGCAAATAATGGATTGCCCATGGGTATTTAGAAAGAGAAGACACAATGAATACAGCACAATACACACAAATAAAGCATACTGTACAGAATATAGGAAAAACACACACACAAATACTGTATATATGTGTGTATGTAAAATGTATATAGACCTGTCTAAGACATGCACATGAGCATACAGTAATATTTCCATTTGCAATATGCTTTACTGTGAAGGGTTTTGTCACTTTTTTTTACCCACCATAACTTAACTAAGTGTGGTGAAACCTATCCCTGCTTCATTTGGCAAAGCCAGTATAACCAACCCCACACTGAGGAGACCCATTAAGGTTGAAACGCCTGTCTGTGGGTGGGTTTACTGGCTATGCATCTTAACCCTGGCTGTGCTCAAAGCTGTGAAATGCAGCAAGCTTAAGCTTATAGGGACCATGTTAAATGGTTTTGAAGCAAAAGGTGGCACTGTGTGCTCATTTGCATGTCATTTCCCAGAATCCCTTGCTGCAGTGGAAGCGCTGTGTGCTGGGTGATAATGGTGAAAGGCAGGGTTGCAGACCTGTCTAAGACATGCAAATGAGCATACAGTAATATTTCATATATGTGTGTGTGTGTGTGTGTGTGTGCACAATTTAGATAATGACTACACACCACACACACACACACACACACACACACACACACACACACACACACACACACACACACGCACATTTATATATCACCAAATAAAGCCAAGCTAAAACATGTGTTGTATAGGATTTGATATCATAGAGTCTTAACATGAAAGTGAAAAGGTGGTAGCTAAGATGACCTTAAAGCAGGTGATCTTTCTTCAGCATAAATCCTTTATTTACTTATGGTACACCGGCTTTTTACATTAAAAAATATATTTTTTTCCAGAATTCAATCTAGAATATCACCAAAATACAGCAAAAGAAGTGTTTTACTCTAGCTGAAGCAAAGCACACAGATGTAATATCTGAGCTGGAATCAGACGCACCATACATATCACTGGAGACACTGTCTTCAATCTTCATCGGATATTCCTTCTTGCTGAAAAATGCTGGGATAATGAAAAAAAAAATAGAAACGTATCCTTCTTGCTGGTGAATTAACTATCTTATATAACATGACAAAAGACTTACTTGGATTCAGCAGTTTTACTTGAGAGCAAATTTTAGATTATCTAAAACATTCATCTCAGCAAAAGCTTTATTTCCACTTAGAAATAATTTAACATTCACTTTTCACTTGGATTTGCTTTCGGCTGAAAAATATTTGTACTGTAAAGGTTGGGTGGATTTAATCAGCTTACATTCAAGTAATGCACTATAGTACCTTAGATTTTAATATACTAGTATCTGGTACAGCTGTGAACTAATAATTTCTACATGTGATCAACACATGGTCCAAATATAAAGGAACCATGTCACTCTCTCTCTCTCTCTCTCTCTCTCTCTCTCTCTCTCTCTCTCTCTCTCTCTCTCTCTCTATCTCTTTTATCTCTCTCTGCTCCCCTTTCTCTCTCTCTTTTCTCATACTCTCTTTCTGATCTCTCTTTTCTCTCTCTCTTCTTTCTTTTCCCTCATGTATTTCTCTCCTGAACTTCATTTTATCCTTGTGTTCTGTATAATTTCCTTTTCATGTCTGTTTTTACCCCTGTGATTTAACCCTTCCCCTCCCTCTCACCTTTCTCAGCCCATCTCTCAGGCTGCAGCTCCAGTCTCACCTGCACTGTTTGAGGCCCTGCCCATCTATGGAGGCTCTGCAGAGGAATGGATTTCCCCTCTGTCCTTCCTATTTTATCCCAGGCCCCGCCCCTTGACGCAGGCCCCACCCACCTGCAGAGGAAGGGATTTCCCTCTGTGCTTCCTTCCTGCATCTCAGGCCCCGCAATGTGCCACCAACATGGGGGGGGGAGGGGGAGTGCGGGCCCCGAAGAGTGCGGGCCCTCTGGCTTTGTCCAGGCTATAGCTATGCTGCTGTCTCTAGTCTTGTAGTATTTATTTATTTTATTTATAAAATATTTTACCAGGAAGTAATACATTGAGAGTTACCTCTCGTTTTCAAGTATGTCCTGGGCGCAGAGTAAAACAAAATAATACATGGTTACAAATACAGTTACATAAATGAACAAGGTATACATTATATACAAGACATTGCATGCACAGTTAAAGAAAATATATATTATGAGCGTATGAAACAGTTACAGACCAGATTAAAGTGTGAGACAGCCTTAGATTTGAAAGAACTTAAGCTGGTGGTGGATATGAGAGTCTCTGGTAGGTTGTTCCAGTTTTGGGGTGCACGGAAGGAGAAGGAGGAACGTCCGGATACTTTGTTGAGTCTTGGGACCATGAATAGTCTTTTGGAGTCTGATCTCAGGTGATAGGTGCTGTATGTGGTAGGGGTGAGGAGCTTGTTCAGGTAGCTGGGTAGCTTGCCCAGAAAGTATTTGAGGGTGAGACAGGAAAGGTGAACTTTGCGCCTAGACTCTAGTGATGACCAATCTAGTTCTTTGAGCATTTCGCAGTGATGTGTGTTGTAGTATATTGTATGTAGTGCTGCAAATAGCTGTTTTGCTATTAAGTTGCCACTAAGAGTAAATTTCACGTTGTATGTAACTTACAGTAGCAATTTAAAAAAAGCTTTTACAGCAATAAACCATTTATGGAGTGTACATACAGTAGGAAGATTTGAAGTTTGGGCACAAAATTAGAATGGGTTGTATATTTCTGTCAATTAATGCCGCCAAGATCTAAGGTGACACTGAATTCATCACCAAAGAGATTGCCATGTAATTAAAGTAACACAATGAGTACTGTAAATCCATATACTGTATTACCCTATGTATCTGTTTGTGTATGTGTGTACTTATTTGCATTTGTATGTAACTCTGTGTAAGAAATTGTATTTCCCCTAAAACTATGAATAGAGTGAGAGTGATGATTATAAGACAATTGTTGGGAGATATTTTAAGAAGAAAGGGAAATGTGGATAATTTATTCTGCCACTACATTATGTTGTGTAGATTTTTTTACATGGGATAATATCAGAGCCTATAAATAGACAGGGAGATCATACAGCTGTGTTGAGATGTCTAAACAAGGGGGACATTTGAGTTACAATCAACAGACAGTTGCTATTATAACTGATGATGCGCTGAAGTAATCATTTCTGTATTATACAGTTATTTCCTTGTATAGAGGGTGGGAAGTTCCTTATCAGATATGATATCAGTGTTAAACTGAAAGACACATGTAGATACCATGTTGGGACATACTAATTATAGTAGGAGGACTGACTAGGGGATTTTGTCTGGATTAATACTGATAGATTTAGCCAAGGAGCTGAGAGACAGGGTTAGACCAAGAAGTGGTAACACCAAGATCAGACAGAGGATCCCACCCAAGAAAATAATTATCATGCTACCATCTTTGAAGATACAGTATCATAATTTATTTGATGTCCCCACCATTTTTATACTATTTCTGTATGTGAGAATTTATCTTCAGAATAAATGTTTCGTTTTGTGTGCTAATACCGGAATGCAGAGCTCTGTTATGCTGTTGTCAGATATACAAAAGACAAAGGACATTTTACACTCTGTTTACATAATTATCAAATCTCTGTGCCCCCATTATACACGCAGCGGAATATGTTGGCACTTTACAAATAAACAACAATAATAATATTTTACACCACTGCAAATGTACGAGAAAAAAATATTCTAGCACTGCATCAATTGCCAAATATTTGTAGCTTGATAGACAGCCACATTTGGACCTACAGAGTATATATCAAGCATGTTCACCCTTTTACTTAAAGCTAAGAAACATTTTGCATATGTGCCCGGTATGTACTAGCTGAATGGTTCCCCAACTCCAGTCCTGAAAAAAACACTAACAGGCCAGGTTTTAAGGATTGAAAAATAAAGTCAAAATTTGCGCTACTAATTGTGATATACAAGTGTTATATAACAAGTGAAAAAAAAAATATATATATATTTAGTTAAGTTATGGTGGGTAAAAAAAAGTGACAAAAACCCTCCACAGCAAAGCATATAGCAAATCGAAATTCCATTTGCTATATGCTCTGCTGTGGAGGGTTTTTGTCACTTTTTTTACCCACCATAACTTAACTAAGTATGGTAAAACCCATCCTCATTGCTTCATTTTTGTATAGCCAGTATAACCAACCCCACACTGATGAGACCCATTAAGGTTGAAACAGCTGTCTGTGGGTGGGTTTTCTGGGTATGCACCTTAACCTTGGCTGTGCTCAAAGCTGTGACCATGCAGCAAGCTAAAGCCTATAGGGAACCATGTTAAAAATGGTTTTGAAGCAAAAAGTGGCACTGTGTGCTCATTTGCATGTAATTTCCCAGAATCCCTTGCTGCAGTGGAATTGCTGTGTGCTGGGTGATAATGGTGAAAGGTGGGTTTGCAGACCTGTCTAAGACATGCAAATGAGAATACAGTAATATTTCCATTTGATATATATATATATATATATATATATATATATATATAAAATTCAATAATTAAATAATAATGTGTATACCCTTCAACCGTGTAATTGAAGTGAATAATATATGTAAAACAATAAAGTGACAGTGAAAACAATCAAAAAGGAAAAAACCTTAATAACATAAATTTGAGAGTCTGCTGCTATTTCACTCCAGATGGCTCAGCATCAGGTAGAACTAATATAGAAAAAAAGAACAAACAGCGCAGAACTCTCATAGTGTAATAAGTTCAATTATATTGAAATAAACCACCTTTACACTTTATTTCAATATAATTGAACTTATTACACTATGAGAGTTGTGCACTGTTTGTTCTTTTTTCTATACAGGTTTTAAGGATATCCATGCTTGAGCAGAAGAAGTAAAAGTATTGATGCACATGTGTTTATGCGAGGATACCCTTAAAACCTGGCTTGTTAGCGGTCCTCGAGGACTGAAGTTGAGAGCCACTGCAGTAGCTTATGCATGGAGACTATGGCCCATACATAGTAGTCTAGCACATCGGTGCGCAAACTGGGGGGCGCGCCCCTCTGTGGGGGAGGAAGAATTTGTAGGGGGAGCACGGGCGGTTACAGAGGCCCCACGCTCTCCCCCACAGCATTTAAATTAAATGCCGGGGGAGGCGTGAGGTCCCTGTAACTCACTTACCTGCTGCCAGTCGGGTCTTCGGCGACACATTGCCATGGCAACACGACGCCGCGGGGTCATGTGACTTCACACATCTCCATGGCAACGCGCATCAAATGACGCGGTGGGGTCACATGACGTCACATGACCCGTGACGTCATATGACACTGAGCCATCGGGAGAGGGGGGGGCGCGAACGCTGTGGCTCCCAGGAAGGGGGTCGTAGCTCAAAATGTTTGCACACCGCTGGTCTAGCAGTTACTAAACAGTATTCTGTCATAAAGACACCTTCTACCACTGGAAGACACATTAGAGCCCATTGTCTACAATGAGCTGTATGGTGTATACCAGCGCTGGATGGTACCTTATGGCAAAAGTCTGTTTAGTAAATATGACGCTATTATAATATCTTGTGCATCTGTTAGTAAAGTCGGTTAGGGAGATACTTAATATAAGGAATTAGAGAAGAGTTAAATGATACGCAGCAAATAGGTTAAACTGTATTTTGACTTACTGTATTTGCACCATTTTGCAATTTGGGTAACTTTACAGAATGTACCCACTTTATGGATCACATTTTCAATGTATGTTCTTTATTTTTTCTGTTTCTGTTTTAATAATCGGAAACAGCAATATGTTTCCTTTTGAGACTAAGGTAAGGGATATGTTAAATGTGCCCCTGGAAGCACAAAAGAGCAACACATATGTGTGATGACACACACATTTAACTTTCAACCCCCGACCTTACACCTGTTGTTGTACAGACCAAAGTCTCCGAATGTCTCTTTGCTATATCATCCTGGATGGCCCTCCACTGATTCAAACTTAACATGTCAAAGACAGAGCTCTTCATACTTCCTCCCAAGTCACCCAGTATCACAAGCATGCTGCCTAGGTGTCACATACGATTCCTCCCTCACATTCTCCTCTCACATTCACAATGTAGCTCAAACCTGTTGTTCTTGTCCTCTGTGACATTGCAGAGATACGCCCTTTCCTCTGTCGCTCTACTGCTAAAACTCTAACACATGCCCTCATTCTTTCCCTGGCTTCCTATTAAATCCTGTATTACTTACAAAATTATCCTCCTCACTTTTAAGGCTAAACTCTCTTCTGCCCTAATTTCTCGCTATACACCTGACCAACTCTTGCCTTCTGCTCAAGAATGTCTTCTGTCTACCCCTTATGTATCTAAAGCCCTCTCCTGCCTAAAACCCCTCTCACTCACTTCCCCACACCTCTGCAATGCCCTTTCCCTCAACATCAGACTAGCACTCTTTTTCTCTCTCTACCTTTCAGACCTTTCTTAAACACACCTTTCTAATGAAGCATTTGGGTAGCTCCCCTGGTTTGTACTATACATCTCATATGCACTGACCGTGGCCCCTTGCAGACACACTTACCAAAACACACTCCTGTCTCTGTAAGTTCTCCCCACTTACCACTTAGATTGTAAGCTCTTCAGGGCAGGGACTACTTTTCCTATTGTTTTATGTCTGACACCTTTTTTCCCATTGTGTTATAATATTATGTCACGTGTATTGTAAAGTGCTATGTACCTGGATAGCGCAATATAAATAAAGATATAAATACATACATACAGTAATAAAGTATGTGCACTCTATTATCTGTCTCCCACACTAATCTTTGCTCTTTCTCCACCATTCCCATATTTTTACACTGATACAAACAGGGTAAAATATATTTATGTTCTGATGCTGAGAGATCCATGTTCAACATGTCAAGAACACAAATACATGAATACAAGTTACATTTGAAATATAGCAACTTGCTGGGATTCCAAACCCTTGATTAACAGAATTGATATTAGTGTATGTTATTTTCTTTCTTTTCTTCATTCTGCAAGAGCCTTTTTTTTTTTTTTTTTTTTCAGTAAATGTATCTATCTAACCTACTGTTTATGTAATGTATTACAGGATCCCTGATCTACTCGCCACACCCTGGTCTTAGTTCTTCTTTACATTTGATCCAAGAGAGAACACAGTTCACTTTGTTACATGATATTCTGAGCTGGAATAGTAGTGGGAAGACAAGGCAGAAATCAGTGAGGCTCATCAGCAGTGACACATTCTGACCAGCATTGTCTGTACTGAGGATGAAGAAGACATCATTCAAACAAAGAAGTGAAAGAAAATTATAATGAACCAACTACAGTCTACAGTACAATCAAATACTATTTTCATTATTTGCTACAGAAACAAATGCTGTCATAAAGGTTTGAAATCTTTTATATTTTGGCTCAAATAGCCATTTATCTGTGAAAGGAAATTAGCATACTAATTATGAACCCTCTGGCATTTGAATTCCCCTAAAAATTGCTGTAGGAATTAAGGAAGCTGTAGGAGATGAGGGCAAC
Organism: Ascaphus truei; assembly: GCF_040206685.1. Taxonomy (NCBI): domain Eukaryota; kingdom Metazoa; phylum Chordata; class Amphibia; order Anura; family Ascaphidae; genus Ascaphus; species Ascaphus truei. Next base: position 33,358,929 of record NC_134492.1, read on the forward strand.
TCTAATGTGTCCACAAGAATAATTATAAATGACATTTACCTTTAAATTAAAGACAGGATCTTCAAGATTAAATACATGCTCGTGCACTTTAAAATTTTGTTAACATGATATTTGCATTATTATTTCTAGCAGCCTCAACAGAATGTGCAGCCCGCCCTTAATATGTGGAGTTACTTCACTCTGGCGCCACATAAATTACAATAAATGATATGAGAAAATCATCTTGCGAATGACCTTCCTTTCACTACTCTTCAAATTTAAATGTAAAGGTGTCCATGGGTCTGGGAACTTTTCTGAATCAGTTTTGGGCAAATATTATCTGACATATGTCTTCTTATTTTCTCCACGACCTTGGCAGTGATTGACAGATCGCCTTAAAAGGATGTATTACTCTGATAAAGCTTTTTCTGTTTTTTTTTCTTCTCTCCAAATATGCAGAATAAGTACACAGTTCTCTTTACATTCATATCAGTAACCTGACATTTAAGACTCACTGTACTGTTGAGTTTGTGCTATCTTCCTCTCTCTCTCTATGCACATCAATGTCTTAACTAATTATGATATTAATCTGAGCTACAGAAAATTGTCACCTGCTTAATGTCACCCAGAAGCCCCTATCACCCATGCAGAAAAACTCCTTATATCTGCCTATACCCAGTGTGCAGTTTAAAAGCTATGTCCTTGCCTCTCAGTATCCTAAAAAAGCTATGTCCTTACCTCTCTGTTTCCTCAGCTGTGGATCTTCTTTCCTATAACTGTCAATAGGTTCGATGTCCAAACTCAGAGAAGAATATTAGTCATACATTACAATAATCATTTGGGTGCAGCAAGCACTAAGCAATACTGAATGAAAAAGTAGCTATGCATAAGGCCGCGCTTATCGTGCTGGCGCCGGCGATGCGACCGATGACGTCACCCGTCGCCACTAGCAAAAGTTATAATAGTTTTTTTTTAGCGACGGTCGCCAGTGACATCACTAAAGGGGGGTGGTTTAGGGACAGTCACATGTGGCGACTTTCTCTAAAAAAATCAAATTTACCCGGCTTCCAAATTTTTAGACGCAACGTCGCCGGCGCGCTTACTACAAGCACTTGCGACGGAGTCGATTAATTTGTTTTGGAGCGACGTCGTGTCGCCGTCGCAAGGCACTATAAGCGCAGCCTAAGAATGAGCATTAGGACCAAGATGGACATGCGTCTTAGACATATTTTAAAAGAAAATTTATTACGCTTTATATGTTATACTTACCAATTAAAAAACCCATATAAAAGTAATAAAATAAAAACAACAGCAAATGCAGACTACATTGCGGTGAGGTGGTATGGACCTGTATAGTGTCAATATTTCAACTGAATTTGTGGTCCAGTGTTTCATTCATCTATTTATTATGTTCTAACAATGTCACAGGCAATTTGGTTGTAATATTTCATAATGGGAACGGATGCAGTTTGGAAACAGTAAATGTAAATGTAAATATTTACCAGCAAACAACTTTCACACCTATCGACCACTGCCCTAACGTGTAAAATGTATCCTGACCCCAGATATATTTTTGTGTTCTTTATATAATTTGAAATTGATCTTTAGGTTTCCGCATGCTTTGGTGAACTTGGTTTGTGGATGCTTTGATGTATACCTTCCCCAAACTGAGGGTTGGCATAAATGAGGAAACAGCTCATCTCAGGTAAGTGAAGAAAAAGATTTAAGTAGCAAAATTCTAAATAAAAAGCACACTTTTCGGTCCCTTACATCAGGACCTTCATAAGACCGTGCTTTTTCTTTGGATTTTTGCTACATAAACCTTTTTCTTCACTTACTGTACCTGCTATGTGCTGTTTCTTCATTTATGAACCCTAGTTTAGGTAATCCACTGTATACTCTTAGATTCAGTTTTGTTACATACATACATACATACATACATACATACATACATACATACATACACACATAAATAAATATGCTAATGTATTATCTACATTGTTTAACATTTTAGCTCATTTAAATTTTATTGGCATAAAAATCAATGCTGTATTTTCAAATACACAACTATATAAACATAAACATTAGTATTACTAGTGTTTATAAAGGTCATGTAACATATCATTATTTGAGTTAAAAATTATTGAAAAAATGAAACCAAAAAATATATATATATAAAAACCTAGGAATTAATTTATTTAAAATGTTTTGTAATGCGCTACTCACCAAGAAAACTCAGTACTTGAGCGCATGTAGGAACTTAGGGAGGACAGCCATCCCAGACCTACAAACGACCTATGAAAAGAAAACATACTGTACTATAGGGGAACGACGAGGAAGACCAACAAATGTTGGGAAACACGAAACAGGAGCAGGAAAGCTGGCTGCCAGGGTATTAGGGTCTGTGTGCCAGGCTTTGTTTAGAAAGGACGGTTTTTAATTCCTTTCTGAATGGAAGCAAAGCTTCCTGATTTCTTAAAGCAGCAGGGAGTTTATTCCACAGTCTTGGGGTGGTCCTTGAAAAAGCTTTGAATGCGGAGGGTTTATCAATTCATCATTCTGGTTTCCAAACTGTCTGTTGTCTGTGATTGCACTAATAAACTGAAGCAATTGTAGTGCAAGTCACTTGAATCAGGTAAAAATGAATGTGGTATTTCATGCAATCCCTGCATGAGAGTAGTTCAATGTCTAGATCAGAAAAAGAGAAGCGTAGAACAAGAAAAAATCTCTAGAAAACACACTTAAACTGTTTTGAGCATGTTACTTCTGTTATGTTTATCTTCATTGTTTTCAAGGACACCAACCAATTCTTAATCTTACTCACTGTTATGTCTCACGTGGGCCTTAGTAAGTGAAGGAGATACATTATTAGGTATTATAATGAGATACATTAATAGGTATTATAATGAATAGATTTTAAAATAATTAAATGGTAAATAGTGAAACAATTTTAACATGTAATTCTTATGATGTGATGATGAATTAAACTGAAGTGCTGAAATGTTGAAAAACAGTTGTGTGAAAAATAAAGTACACCCTCTTTGAATTCTATGGTATTACATATCAGGACATAATAACAATCATCTGTTCCTTAGCAGGTCTTAAAATTAGGTAAATACAACCTCAGATGAAGAACAAAACATGACATATTACACCGTGTCATGATTTATTTAACAAAAATAAAGCCAAATTTTTACACCTTATAAAGTACTGAAGAAAATCCAGCACACCCTAATAATAGATACAAATTCACTGGTATATAACCAATTTGAAAATGTAATCAGTGCACAAATAAGTAAAAAAACTGACAACGGCACACTAGGAGAACAGATAACATATAGGTAGGGCCATACGTGGGATGTACAGGAGGATAAGGGATAAAGGAAAAGTAGGATGAGACAATGAAGGGAAGGTGTGGTGAATGGTGGAAGGGGAACAAAGAAAACAAAAAAAGTGGGTCACAACGGGGGAGTATAGGGGGGCAACGTTTCGGGACTTGTCCCTTCGTCAGGCCCGTTCCCCTCAGTCCCAAGGGGACAAGAGGGTACTTCCCTAGCCCCAGAACCCACAATAACAGAACTGACCCTAAGTAAAAACAATAGAAGACCCTCCACAAATTGTAAGTAATATTCTAGTTAAATACACATACAATATCCCTAAACTAATTGGCAAAATAAATCCACAGTTTAACTTTTGTATAGATATATTCAGGGACAAACTACATGCAAACAGCTACAATATATTAGTGAACTAGCAACAACTGAGAACACCAGAGAACAGCAAAGAGTGGAGGCAAATCAGGAGTAATGCAAATCAGACAGTCCTTAGTTAATAGTACACACGAACCACGAGCCTGCTCCTCACTCTAGAGAGTGTTTGCAAGTATACCTTATGATTCAATAGCTTGTAGGACCACTTTTAGCAGCAATAACTTGAAGTAATCGTTTTCTGTATGACTTTATCAGTCTCTCACATCGTTGTGGAGGAATTTTGGCCCACTCTTGTTTACAACGTTGCTTCAGTTCATTGAGGTTTGTGGGCATTTGTTTATGCACAGCTCTCTTAAGGTCCAGCCACAGCATTTCAATCGGGTTGAGGTCTGGACTTTGACTGGGCCATTGTAACACCTTGATTCTTTTCTTTTTCAGCCATTCTGTTGTAGATTTGCTGGTGTGCTTGGGATCGTTGTCCTGTTGCATTACCCAATTTCGGCCAAGCTTTAGCTGTCGGACAGATGGCCTCACATTTGACTCTCATATACTTTGGTATACAAAGGAGTTCATGGTCGACTCAATGACTGCAAGGTTCCCAGGTTCTGTGCTGCAAAACAAGCCCAAACCATCACCCCATCACCACTGTTCTTGACAGTTGGTATGAGGTGTTTGTGCTGATATGCTGTGTTCGGTTTTCGCCAAACGTGGCGCTGTGCATTATGGCCAAACATCTCCACTTTGATCTTGTCTGTCCAAAGGACATTGTTCCAGAAGTCTTGTAGTTTGTTCAGATGCAACTTTGCAAACCTAAGCCGTGCTGCCATGTTCTTTTTAGAGAGAAGAGGCTTTCTCCTGGCAACCCTTCCAAACAAACCATACGTGTTCAGTCTTTTTCTAATTGTACTGTCATAAACTTTAACATTTAACATGCTAACTGAGGCCTGTAGAATCTGAGATGTAACTCTTGGGTTTTTGCAATTTCTCTGAGCATTGCACGGTCTGACCTTGGGGTGAATTTGCTGGGAGGATCACTCCTGGGAAAATTGGCAACAGTCTTGAATGTTTTCCACTTTTGAACAATTGTTCTAACTGTAGAATGATGGACTTTAAATTGTTTGGAAATGGCCTTATAACCCTTCCCAGATTGATGGGCAGCAACAATTGCTTCTCTAAGATCATTGCTGATGTCTTTCCTCCATGGCATTGTGTTAACACACACCTGAATGCTCCAGACCAACAAACTGCCAAAACTTTGGCTTTTATAGAGGTGGTCACACTTGCTGATGATCAACTAATCAAAGGCATTTGATTAGCAGCACCTGTCTGCTACTTAGCATCTTAATTCCCATGGAAGCAGTAAGGGTGTACTTGGTTTTTCACACATTGCTTTCTTCATTTTGGCTTTATTTTTGCTAAATAAATCATGACACGGTGTAATATGTCATGTTTTAATGTTTATCTGAGGTTGTATTTACCTAATTTTTAGACCTGCTAAGGTACAGATGATTTTTATTATGTCCTGATATGTAAAACCATAGAATTCAAAGAGGGTGTACTTTCTTTTTCACACAACTGTAGATCCTGTTTTGGTATTGTTTTTATGATGTAAATGCAACTACTGCAGTAAGGCTACTGACAAGGATTATGTGATAGTACTGTATCTGGTTACAATATATATATATATATATATATATATATATATATATATATATATATATATATACTAGCTGAGAGACCCGGCATTGCCCGTGAGTTAAATTTCCCGCTATGAGTGAGGGAGGGGGAGGACAGTGGACAGGAAGGGTAGGGGGGGAAAACAGTGGACAGGAGTGGTAGGGGGGGACGACAGTGGACAGGAGGTGGGGATGACAGTGGACAGGAGGGGGGGACGTCAGTGGACAGGAGGGGGGGACGACAGTGGACAGGAGGAGTATGACGACAGTGGACAGGAGGGGGACGACGACAGTGGACAGGAGGGGGACGATGACAGTGGACAGTAGGGGGACGACGACAGTGGACAGGAGGGGGATGATGACAGTGGACAGGAGGGGGACGATGACAGTGGACAGGAGGGGGACGACAACAGTGGACAGGAGGGGGACGACGACAGTGGACAGGAGGGGGACGACGACAGTGGACAGGAGGGGGACGACGACATTGGACAGGAGGGGGGGGTGACAGTGGACAGGAGGGTCGGACGACAGTGGACAGGAGGGGGATGCGGAGGCAGGGAGGGGGGAGTGAAAGGCAGGGGGAGTGAGCGCCGGGGAGGGGAGGTGAATGAGCGCCGGGGAGGGAGGTGAGTGTGATGGGGGGGGGGTGAAGAGAGGTGTGTGTGTGTATACCCGGTGTTGGCCGGAGGCAGGGGGGGGCGTCATATGTGGGGGGGCGTTATAGGCAGGGGGGGCCTCAAAGGCAGGTTGGGGCGTCAAAGGCAGGGGGGGGCGTCAAATGCCGGGGGAGGGGCGCTGTCAAAGGCAAGGGGGGCGCCATCAAAGGCAAAGGGGGTGCGTCAAAGGAATGGATTACTCCATCTGCATTTCCTCACCTGCCAGCATGCCGCGCTCTTCGGGCTGCCACTGGTTGTCTCCCCCCTCGTGGCCTCTGCCGACTCCCGGTGGCACAAAGGAGGTATTAACTCCCTGCCGCCCTCCTCCTGCTCCTCGGGGATGTTGAGCCATAGAGAGCGTGCTGTGGGAGGTGGGGGGAGGTGTGGGAGGTGGGTGAAGTGGTGGGGGTGTGAGGTGGGTGAAGTGGGGGGGTGAGGTGGGTGAAGTGGGGGGGGGGGTGAGGTGGGTGAAGTGGGGGGGGTGGGGGAGCTACACACACGCGACACCTACCTCTACTTCCGGGTGACGCCATCTTCTCAATTGGATGGCGCGAGGGAGGAAGGGGGTCATGCCGATAAGGGAGGTGAGTGTGATGGGGGGGAGGAGGAGAGGTGTGTGTGTGTGTGTATACCCGGCGTTGGCCGGAGGCAGGGGGGGGCGTCAAAGGCAGGGGGGGGCGTCAAAGGCAGGGGGGGCATCAAAGGCAGGGGGGGCGTCAAAGGCAGGGGGGGCGTCAAAGGCAGGGGGGGAGATGGGGGTGTGAGGTGGGTGAAGTGGGGGGGGGAGGTGGGTGAAGTGGGGTGGGGAGGTGGGTGAAGTGGGGGGGGAGGTGGGTGAAGTGGGGGGGAGGTGGGTGAAGTGGGGGGGGAGGTGGGTGAAGTGGGGGGAGGGTGAAGTGGGGGGGGAGGTGTGGGAGATGGGGGTGTGAGGTGGGTGAAGTGGGGGGGAGGTGGGTGAAGTAGGGGGGGAAGTGGGTGAAGTGGGGGGGGAGGTGGGTGAAGTGGGGGGGGAGGTGGGTGAAGTGGGGGGGGGAGGTGGGTGAAGTGGGGGGGGGGAGCGACACACACGCGACACACACGCGACACACACGCGACACCTACCTGTACTTCTGGGCGACGTCATCTTCTCACTCGGCACCGCGAGGGAGGAAGGGGGTCCTTCCAGGTGCCGCCATCTTATGTGCCGCGAGGGAGGCGCCGCCGCCATCTGCAGCGCCGCGAGGCAGCTGCAGCCTGCCTGGCCACTGTCTGTTCCCCCGCCGGGGAGGGAGGTGAGTAGGAGCGCCGGGGAGTGAGGGAGGTGAGTAGGAGCGCTGGGGAGTGAGGGAGGTGAGTGTGAGGTGAGTAGGAGCACCGAGGAGTGAGGGAGGTGAGTGTGAGGTGAGTAGGAGCGCCGGGGAGTGAGGGAGGTGAGTGTGAGGTGAGTAGGAGCGCCGGGGAGTGAGGGAGGTGAGTGTGAGGTGAGTAGGAGCGCCGGGGAGTGAGGGAAGTGAGTGTGAGGTGAGTAGGAGCGCCAGGGAGTGATAGAGGTGAGTGTGAGGTGAGTAGGAGTGCCGGGGAGTGAGGGAGGTGAGTGTGAGGTGAGTAGGAGCGCTGGGGAGTGAGGGAGGTGAGTGTGAGGTGAGTAGGAGCGCCGGGGAGTGAGGGAGGTGAGTGTGAGGTGAGTAGGTGCGCTGGGGAGTGAGGGAGGTGAGTGTGAGGTAAGTAGGAGCGCCGGGGAGTGAGGGAAGTGAGTGTGAGGTGAGTAGGCGTGCCGGGGAGTGAGGGAGGTGAGTGTGAGGTGAGTAGGAGTGCCTGGGAGTGAGAGAGGTGAGTGTGAGGTGAGTAGGAGCGCCGGGGAGTGAGGGAGGTGAGTGTGAGGTGAGTAGGAGCGCCGGGAGTGAGGGAGGTGAGTGTGAGGTGAGTAGGAGTGCCGGGGAGTGAGGTGTGTGTGTGTGTGTGTGTGTGTGTGTGTGTGTGTGTGTGTGTGTGTGTGTGTGTGTGTGTGTGTGTGTGTGTGTGGTGTGTGTGTGTGGTGTGTGTGGTGTGTGTGGTGAGTAGGAGCGCCGGGGAGTGAGGGAGGTGAGTGTGAGGTGGGTGAAGTGGGGGGGGAGGTGGGTGAAGTGGGGGGAGGGTGCGCTGGGGAGTGAGGGAGGTGAGTGTGAGGTAAGTAGGAGCGCCGGGGAGTGAGGGAAGTGAGTGTGAGGTGAGTAGGAGCGCCGGGGAGTGAGGGAGGTGAGTGTGAGGTGAGTAGGAGCACCGGGGAGTGAGGGAAGTGAGTGTGAGGTGAGTAGGAGCGCCGGGGAGTGAGAGAGGTGAGTGTGAGGTGAGTAGGAGTGCCGAGGAGTGAGGGAGGTGAGTGTGAGGTGAGTAGGAGCGCTGGGGAGTGAGGGAGGTGAGTGTGAGGTGAGTAGGAGCGCCGGGGAGTGAGGGAGGTGAGTGTGAGGTGAGTAGGTGCGCTGGGGAGTGAGGGAGGTGAGTGTGAGGTAAGTAGGAGCGCCGGGGAGTGAGGGAAGTGAGTGTGAGGTGAGTAGGAGCGCCGGGGAGTGAGGGAGGTGAGTGTGAGGTGAGTAGGAGCGCCTGGGAGTGAGAGAGGTGAGTGTGAGGTGAGTAGGAGCGCCGGGGAGTGAGGGAGGTGAGTGTGAGGTGAGTAGGAGTGCCAGGGAGTGAGGGAGGTGAGTGTGAGGTGAGTAGGAGTGCCGGGGAGTGAGGTGTGTGTGTGTGTGTGTGTGTGTGTGTGTGTGTGTGTGTGTCTGTGTGTGTGTGTGTGTGTGTGTGTGTGTGTGTGTGTGTGTGTGTGTGTGTGTGTGTGTGTGTGTGTGTGTGTGTGTGTGGCCGAGGGGGAAGAGTGGCAGTTGGGTGACGTCACACCCACCAATCTGATTGGCCACAGGCTGAGAACCAATCAGATTCACCGCAGCTAGTACCAACCATTCGATTTTATATATTAAGGTATATAATATATAATATATATATATATATATATATATATATATATATATATATATATATATATATATATATATATATATATATATATTAATAATGCATGTACATGTAACACTTTTGCCTCGTTGATGTATATTTGCTGCATAAGATCGATCCTCTTTATTGGTGACTGGCATACAAAGATATATTCTAAAATAATTCTACTCAGGTTACATATACATACTGTACCACAAGAAAGAAACCTACTGTTTCCAGTAGATCATGATGGGTAAACGGTAAATACTTAGTGTCATGTATCAATAACACTACAGGAATGCTCTACTATTATCCCTCAATAAGTAATCAAGTTTCAAGGACTGCTGAGATATTCCCCTAAATTGCATGATGAATGCAGTTCAATAACTTTAGGGAACCCTTCCATTTTCGTTTTCACATCACTGTGTTGATATAATTTATATCATATTCCAACTATTGAATTGATCCTGTGTTTGTTTATAAATGTCCTCATTTATAATTAAACAAATTCTTCAAAGTACAGGTCACCTCTAGGACAGAGATACAAAGTAGGGCTCTACTCAAAAGTTCATAATGCAATTGACCCTAAAAACCACAAAATCCAGATACAACTCAAGTCACTTAACCTATCGCAACCCATTTCCCAACCCACACGGATAAACCTGAAATCGCACAACCATTCCTTGCTAGACTGGATTCTCTCCTCAAAACCCAGCAGAATCCAATCCTCTGGCATCCTTCCTGATATTTTCAGTGACCATGCAATAGTGTACTGTGTAAGGAAAGTTAAACCGCCCCAATCAAGCCCTAAAGTTCTCCTCACTAGAACATTTAAAAACTTTAACCCACAACAGTTTCTGGATGACCTTACCAACTGCCCATGGCACAGAATCGATTTAATTCCCGACCCCGATTCTGCACTCGACTATTTCCAATCCGATTTCTTAGAACTCTGTGATACCCATGCTCCACTACGCAAAATAAGGGTACGAGGGGCCCACCTTCCATGGGTTACAACTCACCTTATTGCACTCTACCAGCTCAGGGATACCTTGTGGAAAAGCTGCAAAGTAACTGGCACTACCAAGGATCTTAATCACTACAGATGCATGAGGAACATGTGCACAAGGCAAACAAGGCATGCAAAAGCACAATATTTCTCTGACAATCTCCACCAAAATACAACCAACCCTGCTAACTTCTGGAAGGTTATCAACAATATATTCCAGCCTCCTAACCATCAACAACCAAGTAATATCACTAAGGGGGATATTACTCTGACAAACCAAACTGACATTGCAAATGCATTCAATGATAACTTTGTGGGGTGTGCCACTAACTTATTAGCAAAACGCAGCCCAAACCACAAACATGAATCTCATCCTGGGAGTATCCCTACAGTCCCACCCCCTCCCAACACTGCCCACAATTTTCAATTTGGCCTAGTATCTGAAGAGGAGATTATGCAAGCGCTCCTCAAACTAAAACTAAGCAGCCAATGTGGACCTGACTTACTACAATCTAGGTTCCTACGACTTGGTGCCCCAGCCATTGCCAAACCAATTGCGTCCATAGTCAACTCTATCCTGTCTGCAGGCCATATCCCTAAGACATGGAAAACTGCCAGAGTTGTCCCAATCTTCAAAAGTGGGGACAAAAACACTGTCTCAAACTACAGGCCAATCTCACTTCTCCCAATTCTATCCAAAGTCATGGAAAAATGTGTCCCCTCCCAATTAAGCGATTTCTATACCAAGACAAATTTCCATAGCAAATTCCAATCTGGGTTTCGTCCCAAACACTTCACCGTAACTACCCTGCTAAAAGTTTGCAATGAAATCCAGTGTGGAATGGAACGGGGACAACTCACTGGTGCAGTATTCCTAGATTTTGCAAAGGCTTTTGACACAGTTGATCATGTTATCCTGCTTAACAAACTCCAGAGCTCTGGAATAGGGAAGCATGCTTTAAACTGGTTTCAGTCCTACCTATCAGGAAGATCCCAACATGTGTCCATCTCAGGCTCTAACTCCAACCCCCTGGATATCACCTGTGGTGTCCTGCAAGGCTCTGTTCTGGGGCCACTACTCTTCTCAGTGTTCATTAATGATCTTCCCACAGCTTGTAAGGAAGCCTCAATACACATGTATGCAGATGACACAATCCTATATGCACACAGCCATAGCCTCTCTGACCTTCAACACATACTTCAGTCTGACTTTTTGAGACTCGTAAACTGGATTTCCCAAAACAAACTATTTTTAAACACTGACAAGACTGTAACAATGGTGTTTGGGACCAAGACTAAATTTTTAAAGCTTCCTGTGACTGAGCTCCTGATAAGAACCAACGCTAACACCACCCTAACCCCTGTCACTAGTTTTAAATACCTGGGCTTATGGTTTGACTCCCACTTAACATTCGGGATGCACATTGATACCCTGACAACCAAGACCTATGCCAAACTAGGGGTACTTTACAGGAACAAATCCTCCCTATGTCTCCTGGTCAGAAAGCGTATCGCACAGCAGATGCTAATGCCAATTATTGACTATGGAGACATAGTATATGGCTCAGCACCTCAAACCCACCTTGGCAAACTTGACACCCTCTACAATTCAATTTGTCATTTTGTTCTCCAATGCAACTACAACACACATCACTGCGATATGCTCAAAGAACTAGATTGGTCATCACTAGAGTCTAGGCGCAAAATTCACCTTTCCTGTCTTACCTTTAAATTCTTCATGGGCAAGCTACCCAGCTATCTGAACAAGCTCCTCACCCCTACCACTTGCAGCACTTATCATCTGAGATCAGACTCCAAAAGACTGTTCATGGTCCCAAGGCTCAACAAAGTATCCGGACGTTCCTCCTTCTCCTACTGTGCACCCCAAAACTGGAACAACCTACCAGAGACTCTCACATCCACCACCAGTTTAAGTTCTTTCAAATCTAAGGCTGTCTCACACTTTAATCTGGTCTGTAACTGTTTCATACGCTCATAATATATATTTTCTTTAACTATGCACGCAATGTCTTGTATATAATGTATGCCCTGTTCATTTATGTAACTGTATTTGTAACCATGTATTATTTGTTTTACTCTGTGCCCAGGACATACTTGAAAACGAGAGGTAACTCTCAATGTATTACTTCCTGGTAAAACATTTTATAAATAAATAAATAAATAAATAAATAATAAATAAATAATTCTCCATTTAAAGTGACAGCCAAGCACAGGGGAAAGACGACATTTCAGATCCCATATGGACCTTTTATCCATGCTATATTGTTTCCCCGCACTTTGGTACTGTAGTACTCAGCTATAACTAACCTATACTGCTGTGTGCTTCTATCAAAGCTACACAAGGGCTCCCAAGGAGAAAGCAACCCCCCTCCATTAAATGAATAGATACTTTATACTTAATTTTTATGATATAGCCCCTTGGTATTAAGTTGGAACCGTCCTCTCTACAAGTGTTTTGATTAAGTATTTTAATAAGTAAATCCTGTTTGTATAATAAAATAGATTAATATTATAGTATTTTATTTTGTATAACATGCCCAATGTGTATAGAATGCTTTTAATTACAAAATAATGATAAAGTAGATGGATGAGAGAACCAGACATAAAAGTAATCATACACTACGGGGAATAAAATCTCTTCTCCAGATATAGAATGCAATCATTAAAAAAAGGCATCACGTGTAAGGGCTCGGGCAAAACAAGTAGGGATAGAAAGAAGATAACATTGGGTTGGCTTCAGACATATTTTGGTAGCATTAGGAAGTAAGACACTTTGGGGATCTGAGCTGCAAAGCTGAGGCAAAACTTGTACACATATTACACCAGAGTTATAAAATAAGAAAATGTCCCTGGTTTAAATTGGAAAGTTTTTGACTCCTGTTTTGTCGCCAGGTAACTTTGGTAAATAGACCCATCTGCATTTATTTTCTTTGCAGCACCGTCTGTAATATCCATATGTAGCCATGGCTGGTCCAGACTATACTTTCTGCCTCCTGTCATGTAAGTCCCAGTAGTTATATGCAGTGGCAGGTTTTCCTGTGGGGTTTACCGCCCTCTCATGCTCCCTCCTTGAGTGACTGGATGGAGGTGAACTGAGTCTGTGTACAGCCAATCATGGTGCAGAGTCTGTGCTTTCCTCCTCTGTACCTTAGGGAGGAAGTGTCCTAAATTATAGACAGTCTAGTGGTGAGTCTGGTCTAAGGAGGAGTGGAGCTGAGTCCCTGATGTCTCCCAGGAGGAGACATGCTCTCAGCCCTTTAAGGGGTTGAGGGTAGGAGACCTACAAGATTGCGAGGCCTCAAGATTGCAAGAAGGCCAGTACCATCTAGAGGCCTGGGACTGATCCTGAAAACCCATGCATATGCTGTAATGATAACTGCAATGGCTGCCTTAAATGAAGGATCCTGTTTTATATACCTCTGCCTAAGTAACAGTCTATTGGGTAGAGGTATGCTCGAGAACTTTCATGGTGGGGAATGTCTCCAGTACACCTGGAGCCTGCTGTGTCTGGAGATGCTGACACCATGAGAAGAGCCTGACAGATCACCAAAAGCCTGTCCTGTTTCCCCATACCAACGCAGACCCACAGCATCTCCATGACCCTCACAGGTATTTAGTACCATGATACTTGTAGCAATAGCAAGATCTCCCCAGAGGGTGGGGAAAGACTGTTACACATACATGGCAGAATATTATGGAGCTTTTAGTCCCATTGTATGATTTATATACATTCAGTGCTGAATAAGTGAAATCAAACTGAACCATGGAGATTTCCACTGGTATCAAACTTATCAATCAATGAAATGCTAGGATATTCTGTAAGGGGGTAAAATGCATATTTATTCTACTTCATACTAATTCTGTACTGTAATCAGTAGTATTTTTAATAGTTCCACAGGCTTGAGAAAGGGTCATGTGTCCAGAAACGTCGCCTTTTCTGTCTGCACTCGTCTGTTAAGATGAGTAAAGAACACTTTATTACTCTATGGAGTCATGAGTAAACCCACTCTGATGTGCTGATCCTGTATGTATGATTGGTTACAATGTATTTTAATAGCATGTACATGTCTGTTATCTTTCAACTAAATATATTACTAAAACATGTAGACCAAAAATTTAGAGTAGCATTCAGTGGCAGGCAGTGGGAACCCTGTTTTATTTGATCAACAATTGAATGTCATAATAAATAACTATTACCTCTGACACTATTTTTAAATCCCTATATACTGTGTAACGGGTATTCCCCCACCCAATCGCATATAGAGGGTATGTGAGGGGGAAACTATATGTTACCAGGTGTGGTGCGTTACCTGTTGATTCACAGGAGGGCTGAGCTTCCACCACGGGGAACCTGGGGTACATACATATAACACAATCTCGTGGTGCAACGCCTCCACCTGCGATGGCTCCCGCCAGAGGAGGAGTGGTTCCACACAGAACAAATATATATATCTCACTCAACACACTGTATGTAAAATAACCAATGACTTTACTGTTGCAATACGTATTCATGTATAACAGGTGTCCCCCTCTGGAGGAGACACTAACTACTACGTCTCGCAGGACGCTCCCACCTACACTGGGTGATCCAACCCCGTGTCCAATAACCCCACACAATATGTCCCGCACTCTTTAGGTGAGATGATATGTGTGACTGCGCAGCCACCGGTACCGTGTGAGTATAATGTAGGATTTGTTGGTGCACTTGAAGATTGATACCTGCCCGGGGCTCCCACCCCGGGTTCCGCAGACTACGTCAGGGATTCCACCCGATCCGACGTCGTCCTCCACACCGCGTTGGGTGAATTTCAGCGTGGATAATATCACCTTAGTCTCAGGGTCTTTGGTGGCGTTCCGCACCCAGAACCCACCTCGCAGGGCTGCACGGCTTCAGCGCTGTGTCCCTGACTATCCAAATAGCTAAAGGGGCAGTGTCCCTATCTAGGGCCTGTCCCTATAGCACCACAAGCTAAACAGTGGCTCAGGACCTAACTGGGACCTAGGGGGCTGCTGGCCTAATGCAGTGGGTCACTCACCCCTGCACTCACCTTCTTCCCCTAGCTTGTCCTGGTCCTGACTGACTGCGTAGCTGCAAAACCTGCGAAAATGTATCTTTTCTTGCCTGCAGGGCAATACTTCAGCCCTATTGGCTCCCTGGCATCACGTGGGGCGCAGTTGAGGCTCATGGGACTTGTGGTCCCTTCCAAGAGCCTGTCCCTGGTAGGCTAGGGTTCGTGCGCTATCACTGCGCATGCGCAATGTCCCTGGCTGGCCACCGCACCAAAATCTGCACTGCGCATGCGCTAATACTTAGAAGCTGGCGGCGCCCTCGCCGCCCTGCTTCGGGAGCGCCGGGAGCCCTAACGACGCGATCGCGGCCCTGACAAACGGCCGCACGTGTCCCCGGCAACCCCCGAGCAGGACTCTGACCGCCCTCACTCTTCCGATCGGCCGACGGGACCGCCATTGGGCTCGGCGGCACCCGCGATCGCCAGGAAGGTGAGGGGGGGGGGCTTGGCAGGCAGGGGGGACCTGGCTACATCCTCCCCCGGGTAAAAAAAAAACAACGTCCTCGCTTGTGACACAACTCATTAGAACTATGTACAAAAGTTATATAATGAAAATGGCACAACATCGTTATATAATAAAAATGTAACAATCAATGCGCTCTAAACTTATCACCTCTAGATCAGATTGCACATCTCAGTGAACATCACAATGACAGACTGTATTCTGCTGCGAGACCACTGCTGAGCCTCATAATGGGGTGCCCCAATTTGATCATAGGTTACCCGATTTGGAGGGTACCTGACACTTTGGCTCCTACGGAGCTGTTCTTCAGCAACTCCCTCTGGGGAGTAATAAGTACAGTCCTGAGGCGCAGCCTCTTCCCTTGAGGGGAGAAATGTCTCTGAACAGTCTCTGTTAGGCACAAAGCACGGGCTCTGTGGATCCAAAGGCTGGCCTGTTGGTGCCACCTTAGTAGGCGTTGGCCTACAGGGCCCTTTACCCGTAGCTCCTCCGGGAGATGCCCCTTCTGTGGAATAGTCCCTTTGAGAGGGTCCTTCCATAGGGTCTTCAGGAGTTTCAGAGTGGATTTCGTTATTTACTGTCTCTTGACCCATCTCTGCTAAGTCGGACTCACTGTTGAGCGGTGTGGCCAGTATCTCTGCTTCTTCGTCTCCTACTTGTGGAATGGGGAGAAGGTGGTTACGATGCCAAACCTTTACCCGGCCGTCAGTGTCTTTGATGCGATAGACCGGGAGGCCGGGCATCTGTGACTCTACTTCATATACACCGTCTCTCCACCGGTCCGCCAGTTTATATTTTCCGGGGACTCCCAGATTACGAAGCAACACAGCGTCCCCAGGACGTAGCTCCCAATACTTGACTTTATTGTCATAGCGTCTCTTATTGCCAGCATTCAGTTTAGCTGTAGACTCCTCAGCCTGTTGATATGCTTGCTGCAAACTGTCCTTTAGCCTTTGCACATACTTGAAATGGGTAGCATTGTGTATCCCATCCGTTGATACTCGAAGACGCACATCTACTGGGAGTCTTGCTTCCCGCCCAAATATGAGGAAGTATGGGGAGAATCCAGTGAATTCATGGCGAGTACAATTGCACGCTTCTACGTGTCGACTCCATTCCTTTTTCTGCGCACCCTTCAGGGTTCCGAGCATGTCCAACAAGGTTCGGTTGAATCGTTCAGGCAAAGCATCTCCTTCGGGGTGGTACGGAGTTGTCCGGGATTTGGCGATGTTCAGCATTTTGAGTAATTCTCAGATCAGAGTGCTCTCAAAATCTCGCCCTTGGTTGGAGTGTAGTCGGTTTGGAAGACCGTAATGAACGAAGAACTTCTCCCATAGTATTTTTGCAACTGTGATGGCCTTTTGGTCTTTTATGGGGAAGGCCTGAGCATACCGGGTGTAATGATCCGTGATGACCAGTACGTTACAGATTCCTCGGGTATCGGGTTCACTACACAAAAAGTCCATACACACCAGGTCCATTGGACCAGAACTCTTGAGATGGGCCATGGGTGCTGCTCTGGTAGGCAACGTCTTGCGTTGGACGCACCGGGAACAACGGCGGCAGTGCTGTTCCACTGTTTCCCGCATCTAGGGCCAGAAGAACCGGTCTCGGACTAACCCAAAAGTCTTCTCTACACCGAGGTGCCCACGTTCATCATGTAGAGACTTTAACACCATATATCTCAAGTTTTGGGGTAGAACCAGTTGTCGCCTATCAGGGTGATTGTGTTATGGGACTACCCTATAGAGCAAGCAATTGTCTATCTCGAACTTGTCCACCTCACGCATTAGCAACGCGATCAGATCTCTGGGAGCACTCTTCAGTAGAGCTGGATTCTTTCTTTGCACAGCTCGCCGAATGATGCCGATTACCGGATCTCTTATTTGATAGTCCACTAAGTCTTTCCATCTTATGACTTTGTCATGGGTGATGTTCATTCCCTTGGGATCGCAGTAAGCGGCGGGAATAGCCTGCGACTGGCATCCTAACGAATCTGCAACTCGTAGTTCGGAGAAGGCCACTTGATCATTGATGATGGCGGCTAGGCTACACATTGCTCGCATCCCAGGCCCAGGGATCTCTTCCCATTCATCATCATCGGGAGTAGCACTTAATCCTGGTCGTCGTGATAGAGCGTCAGCTCCAATGTTCAAAGGCCCTGGCTTGTACTTCAGAGAGAATCTGTAGTTGGCAGAAGTATTTATGTACGTGAGGGGATTGTTATCCGTCCTTACCTCAAACGTAACACCATACACTGGCGACACACTTTATTCGAGCTCGGCTAGTCCCACGAATTCGGGTATACCCGGGTGTATTGAGGTTTGTGACTGTTTTCTGCCCGAGTGCATTGAGTTATTTTCCAGGCAGGGATTGAAGCATTTTATTCCCGCTGGCTGCAATACTGCACAGTATATATATATATACTGCATTACAATTCATGAATTTATGCCATCTGGTAGACACGCGAAGCATTGCAGCCTATTAAATCCTAATCATTATCATTTAACAGATCAGCCGCCCATCAGCCAGGCATGAACCCAGGCTGGGAAGGCAAATGCAACGGGGCTTGTCAGAGGTGAGGAGCGGCGCATTCCAGGTATCTGCCAGGTACATACTGGGTATTTGCTCGAATAAAGTGTGTCGCAGCAGTAGAGGTAATCATGAAGTTTCTCTGTGATCGCCCATTTGAGAGCCAGGAACTCTAGCTTGTGTACAGGGTATTTCTGTTCACTGGATGTCAGACTGCGGCTGATGTAGGCTACCGGCCGAAGACCCTCGGGGTGCTTCTGATGCAGGACAGCGCCCAGTCCATTGAGACTGGCATCCACATGCAGAACGTATGGTAGTACTGGATCAGCATACGCAAGCACTGGTGCTTCAGTCAGGCTTTTCTTCAAGTTCAGGAAGGCCCGTTCACACTCGGGCGTCCATTTATCGCCAAACGGTTGACGGGCCGACGTGGCCTTCCTTCTGGTATCTTCAGGGTATATCTTCAGCAGATTGTTCAGGGGTTTAGCTCGACTAGAGTACCCTTCCACGAAGCGACGGTAATACCCACAGAACCCCAGGAATGATCGCAGTTCCGTGACATTCTCGGGACGCGGCCAGTTCACTACCGCTTCCACCTTGGCTGGATCAGTAGCAATTCCTTGAGCAGACACGATGTGTCCCACGTAGGTCACCGAGGTGTGACAAAACCAACACTTGTCGAGGGATAACTTCAATCTTTCTTTTCCAAGCCGGTCTATCACCTTCAACAGCCTCTCTTCGTGCTCCTCCAGGGTCTTCCCGAAGACAATGATGTCGTCCAGGTAGACAAGACACTACCGAGGGTTCATGTCCCCGATTGTCTTCTCCATCAGTCGCTGGAAGGTAGCAGGAGCTCCACATATACCTTGGGGCATACGAGTAAATTGGTAGAAGCCCAGGGGGCAGACGAAGGCTGTCTTTTCCTGGTCCTCTTCACTCATAGGTACCTGGTAGTACCCAGATCGCAAGTCGAGCACACTAAACCATTGGCTCCCGGTTAGAGCATTCAGGATTTCTTCAATGCGAGGAAGGTTGTATTGATTGGGCACCATACGATTATTCAGAGTTCGATAATCGACGCACAATCTTACAGATCCATTCTTCTTCCTTACCACCACTATGGGTGATGCATAAGGACTCCGAGACTCCGTCAATATCCCAGCGGTCTCCATTTCCTTCAGGACGTTCCTTACATCGTCCACATCCCTGGGAGCGATGTGACGAGAGCGTTCACGGAACGGAGTGGCGTCACTCAACCTAATGGTGTGTTGGGCGCTGCGACTGCGGCCCACATCCATCTCGCTGGTGGAAAATACCGTCCTTCTCTCATTCAGCTTGACCGTCAGTCGATCCTTCCACTCAGTTGGCAGCGTCGAGTCTCCGAAGTTGAAGTCCAGATCGACTAACTGCTCACCCACTGCAACGGCGTTCACCTGGGGCACTATTTCTACCGGGCTGACGGGATATATGCTGCCCAGATTTTGTCCTACATCAATGTCCATCGGAAATGGAGAGATATTTTGAACATACACGTAGGTTCGTCGAGGAATTCTGGTCGTCCACTCTCTCACTTCGGGTATTACCCTATACCCTCTCTGGGTTTCTTCCTCAGGGGAACTCTCCAGAGAGAACAAATGATCGGTCTCATCTCGATTCGGATAACAGCACCAGACGGCCATGCGTTGCACTCCCCCGGGTAAAATGGTCGTCAGTCCGCGTTCACGATTGTAGAGGTCCTAATGATGCTCTAAAACATATATTCTGTTGCACTCCTCTCTCAGTACAGGGTCAAGAAGTGGATTGGCCATTGGCAATTCATTGGTCTCCTTCAGGTAGGCTCTGATTACGGCTCGCACTATATCCGTATTCGTTCCCAAGATGACCGGGTACTGACACTGTCCTTGAGGCTTCGGGCATACCATTGCCTCCACATGCATGGGATGTTTCTTGCCGGTATTCAATTGAAGTATCTCCAGTTGAATTCTCACAACCCCATCGATGGGGTAATCTTCATTGCTTAACCCCCTCACCTTCATATGTTCCGCCGACCGCAGGGGACAGTGCTTAAGGTGTTGATCGTAGAATGGTCAGTAGATTATGGTCACTTGCGACCCGGTGTCCAGTAACGCAGAAGCATAGACCCCTTCTACTACCACACGCACGATTGCAGAGGGGCCTACCTGACAGTACCCATCTCCGGACGGAATTCCATCGTCTGGGCTTAGGTCAGTAGGAGCTTCGGGTGGCGCAGGGGTGGCCTCGGATGTCTTGGCTTCTGTGGTCTGTATCCGACAGATCATGGACCTAGCCGGGCTTCCTTTACTGGGCGGTTTCTTTTCTTGGGTGACTCCATCAGGGCACTCTCTGGAGAAATGGCCTTTCTGTCCACAGCCATAGCAGACGATATCTGTAGGATCCCGTCGTCTTGGGTAAGTGGGAGAGGATCTCACCGAAGTCCGGCCTTTCGTTGAGGGCGACTTGGGTGGCTCCTCTGCCTCTTTGACAGGTTTCTTGATCCGGCGAGCGGAGACTCCCGGGATGTTACTCACAGGGGGATCTATGACCTTGGTGCCTGTATGCAGCTTGGTGTAGGCTTCATGCCCTTTGACTATCCCCAAAATGTCCATAAAGGTAGGGGGAGGCCCCTCCATTAGTGAGCACTGGTCATGATCACTATGTGATGAGTGGGAATGGCCCCTTGGAGGAACTGCTTGCGCCGGTATTCGTCCATCTCTGAAGCTAGGATGAGGCCGCAAGTTCGCAATTTCCACAGGACCATCTAGATTCGTTCCTTCTCCTTCTGTCGCAGACCGTAATATTTGAACCACAGCTCACTCTCCTCTTCATCTTTGCCATAGACCCGGACTAACAAGTCTACCATCTGATGAGCAGAGAGATCAGGGTCTTGGTCACGCTGCGCACTGACCATGGTGGCTGCTGGGGATCGGAGGCTTTCCAGGATTCTCAGACATCTGACCGTTTCAGAGCAGGGCCATACATCGATCACCTTGAGGGTGTGTTCCTTCCAAGACTCAATGCTTTCCTCACCGGCGGGGACAGGAACCATTCCTGAAAACGCCTTCAACTTCCTGTAATTTTGGGCTTGGGCGGACATAGTTATCGCTTCCACAAGCTGCGGGAATGTCACTCCTAGCATGGAGCCGCCACTGTCTGAGGAACTTGCGATGCCCGCTCCCTGACTGTTAGGGGTTGGGGTGAAGCTGTTCACTAACCGGTTAGGGACCGGTGATGTTGGCGGGCTACCGGCCCAGCTGGTGGCTCCTTGCCTAGCATCAGAAGAGAAGGTTACTCGGGGTAGAGATATGTCTGATCTGATAGGAGTACTGGCGGCCATTTCTTTATCTTCCCAACCCGCATGTCTGGTAAGGAAAGTTACGTGACTGGAAACGGTTCCAGGGTAAATTAGAGGGCACCCTTGCGGTAAAGTCTCTGGTAGATACACTACTCGTGGGCCTCTATCAGGGGGTATAGCTTGTTCGGTGGCCAGCAATAGAGTGTTCTCTTGCCGGTCAATGTTGTAGTGCTTGCTGATGAGGCGGGCGCCCGCCAGACCAGGTAATGTCCTTACTGCGCTGCAGACACTAAACATGGATACATCGGCAGGTACCCCGTCTACGGCGACTACGTGTCGCAGGAGCTCTCCCAGCTTTTCGGCCCAGTCGGCCACTTGTTTGGGCGTGAGCGCAGACATGCTGACTGATAGGATACTACGTTAACTACTGCGTAGGGCACCCCAGGACTAATCTCAGCAGCGCCTCCAAATGTAACGGGTATTCCCCCACCCAATTGCATATAGAGGGTATGTGAGGGGGAACCTATATGTTACTAGGTGTGGTGCGTTACCTGTTGGTTCACAGGGGGGCTGAGCTTCCGCCACGGGGAACCTGGGGTACATACATATAACACAATCTCGTGATGCAACGCCTCCACCTGCGATGGCTCCCGCCAGAGGAGGAGTGGTTCCTCGCAGAACAAATATATATATCTCACTCAACACACTGTATGTAAAATAACCAATGACTTTACTGTTGCAATACGTATTCATGTATAACAGGTGTCCCCCTCTGGAGGAGACACTAACTACTGCATCTCGCAGGACGCTCCCACCTACACTGGGTGATCCCACCCCGTGTCCAATAACCCCACACAATATGTCCAACACTCTTTAGGTGATATGATATGTGTGACTGCGCAGCCACCGGTACCGTGTGAGTATAATGTAGGATCTGTTGGTGCACTTGAAGATTGATACCTGCCCGGGGCTCCCACCCCGGTTCCGCAGACTACGTCAGGGATTCCGCCCGATCCGACGTCGTCCTCCACACCGCGTTGGGTGAATTTCAGCGTGGATAATATCACCTTAGTCTCAGGGTCTTTGGTGGCGTTCCGCGCCCAGAACCCACCTCGCAGGGCTGCACGGCTTCAGCGCTGTGTCCCTGACTATCCAAATAGCTAATGGGGCAGTGCCCCTATCTAGGGCCTGTCCCTATAGCACCACAAGCTAAACAGTGGCTCAGGACCAAACTGGGACCTAGGGGGCTGCTGGCCTAATGCAGTGGGTCACTCACCCCTGCACTCACCTCCTTGCCCTAGCTTGTCCTGGTCCTGACTGACTGCGTAGCTGCAAAACCCATGAAAATGTATCTTTTCTTGCCTGCAGGGCAATACTTCAGCCCTATTGGCTCCCTGGCATCATGTGGGGTGCAGCTGAGGCTCATGGGACTTGTGGTCCCTTCCAAGAGCCTGTCCCTGGTAGGCTAGGGTTCGCGCGCTATCACTGCGCATGCGCAATGTCCCTGGCTGGCCACCACACCAAAATCTGCACTGCGCATGCGCTAATACTTAGAAGCTGGCGGCGCCCTCGCCGCCCTGCTTCGGGAGCGCCGGGAGCCCTAACGACGCGATCGCGGCCCTGACAACCGGCCGCATGCGTCCCCGGCAACCCCCGAGCAGGACTCTGACCGCCCCCACTCTTCCGATCGGCCGACGGGACCGCCATTGGGCTCGGCGGCACCCGCGATCGCCAGGAAGGTGAGGGGGGGGCTTGGCAGGCAGGGGGGACCTGGCTACATTTGTATATCATCTGTATTTGTACTGCTGGCACTGTCCTCTGTGCCAATTCCAAAATAAAATAATAATTACTGTATAATAATGTGAACTTATGGCATGCAAATATACCATATTTTTTAGGATCTGGATGCAGTAAACAGATATTTTTACGTCTATCAGGTGAATTTAAATCAAATCTGAAGTATACTTTTGCTGTTTATCTGTTTATTACGGTATTTAATTTTATGTGTTAGAGTAGATGCAATGTGCTATGGCAACAAGAAAACAAAAGCTTGTGGAAATAAATCTTATATATTCCTACTGGAACAGTCTTTCTGCTGTTTGTAGCTTTTTTTCAGCAGGTGGATGAGGGGTATGACATAACTCAATTGACTTCCTGTGGCTTCAGTATTTCAAAAAGTTATAGTTCTGTACAGTACTTCACACACATGGGCTATGAGTTCCCAATGTGATGGAGTGAGGAAAACTATTTCCTCTTTTCCTACGTCATGAGATACTGTGTAGAAGCCGCTCTAACATGAAAGTTGATTTCCACCTGGTTATAACATCTTGATTGAGCTGATGACAGGGCAACATATGTTCAAGGTCATTCAGTTTTCTGTATGCTGTGGCAGAATTATGAAAGTGCTCACAGGCTCTGCATGTCATTGCCAGTATCTCCTATACAGCCACACAACAAGGTATGTGCACATTATCACAAACATGGAATGCACATACAATGTTGGCTCTGTTATCAGAAATAAAAAAACTGAAATTTGTCCAAGAGATGGACACCAGTACTGTATGTTTCTTTGCCAAGCAAGCGATACTAAGAGCGGCCTGCCTGTGAGTAGGAACTGTATATGATTCTGTCATAGATAGTAAAGAGTAAGACAACCAATGACCAATGATTGTCATGTAGTCCTTAGTTTGGCCAGGGTCACATATCCACAAATCTGTAGTTAAGTGCACAGATAGCAGATGACATGGCCTGTGGACTTTGATACAGATCTGCCTGTATAGCTCTGGAATGGCTTTTCTGCAGAAACTTATTTGGGATTGAAATTAGTACTGTGGGTATAGATTTGCCATTAGCCTGTGAAAACCTGATGAATCAATAGCAGGTATGGGACACATATCTAACACTATCATAACAGCCATAGCCTTTGTTATATTCTGTGCCTGTGATCATACTTAGTAATCATTTGAAAGTACGCCTTGAAATCTAACTACTTGTGTGATGAACATAGACAAGTCTTTCTCTTTATTATCTCTGGAGATGCATCTTTATCAAGACAGCCTACACAATCAGATGAGCATGACATCTGTCTAAAGAAGCAGTGGGTCTGGCTCAAGTAGAGGATTCTGCCACATGACTGGTGGTGACCCTTTTACTTTAGCAGTACTGATGGTTTCTAGCTACACACTGCTAGTCCCACTGCCTTACAGTGTCAAGGTCTCTTGTTATAACTTTCAATCTTGGACTTTCCCCAGGTTTATTACCACTACTACTATAAGCAGAAACAAGCACATCCTGCTCTTCTCCTTCCTCCTAACTCTGACGTTCCCGTTCTAAAAATGTTGCACTCTACTGTACACCAGTGTCATTCTTTCCACCTGAGTTTTGTTAGAGTCAAAGAAAGAAGAGAGAATAGTGGATTGATGGGTTACGGGACACCTTGCAAGTTCATGTTGATATTCTCTCTGGGCTGCAACAGAAATCTTGGAAAAATGAAAGGAGCACCCTTTCCTGAATTAACCCCCTCACCCTGTCAACTCTCCCTACCCATGGCACCCTGGGGGTCCCTGAGGGGGGCAGAGAAAGTATGGGCCTGGGAGAAGGGGGGCACATGGGCCAGTGGGAGAGTGGGGAGAAGGAAAATTGGGCCTAGGTGGGGGTGGAAGAGGAAATATGGACATGAGGGGAGAAAAAGACAAGGGGATGGGGAGAAGATATTGGCTGAGGGGGAAGAGATATGGGCTGGGGGGGAAGGAGATTTAGACTTGAGGGGAGGAGGCATGGGCCTGGGTGGGGGGTGGGGGAGTTAGGCATGGGTCTGGGGGGGTAGGAGGTATGCGTCCGCTACCCCATGGCGCACTGGGGGAACAGAAGGTATGAGCCTGGGGAGAGAGAAGGAGATACAGTATTTATTGCCTTGGGGTCATGCTGTGATTGTTAACCCGCAGTATTAGGACTTAAAGGTAGTTGGTTTAAGGAGACAAATATATTTTGTTATAATCAAAAACTAGTGATTGGTTTTAGAATGAAGCATGTGATCTGGGTTAATAAGACAAATATACATTATTTATAGCCAGGAGTCTCGCCGCACCGACATGCAGGAGAAACCGGCTATACCATAACACAGCTGAAAACTCTTGCCAGGGTACACAGCCAGAACTGTTTTGGATACCTACCTGGGACCAGGAGGGACCAAACCGTGAGATCCTTCCTAGGTTTTAATACATTGAGGCTCTTTTGAAATATTTGTTTGTGAGTTTCCATTTTTTATCTCAAATACAATTGAGTTGTTTGATTCTTTTACACTTTTGTGTTTTTTCTTTCTTTTCTCTGTATTCCCCAAGTGAAAGTATTTTCAGGTTTTGCAGATCAAGAGTTTTTCCCAGTTTTAGCCATTTTGTACCCGATGTAAGTCTTTCATTTTTTTAAAAACAGTATATTATCACTCCATCATTGAACACTCCCGTTTACTATATATACATATATATATATATTTATTTATTTTGTGTTTGCGCCCCAGTTCTTGTATTTTTCTCTAATTTCTTAAGACAAACAAAAACGTCTTTTGGGAGTGGCACCACATCAACTTAGTTTATATTTATTCACATTTGCACATTTTATAATAAATCTGTTCTTATTTCCACTTCACTCCTATTGCCTCAAACCTGATGGATTATTTTGAAACTAGTAGAAGGTGAGTAGTACACAGTGGGTAATGTATAAATGCATAGGTGTCAATCATTGTATATCATAATGCAAACTGATTAAATAGGCTCATATGCAAGTACAGTACACCCTCGTGTAATATTACTGTGGAATTTATTGTATATTTGTTTCCACGGGTGCATTGCTAATTTCTTCAAATTGCATGAAATTGCATGAATGCTCTGAAATACAGGCTATATAACAGGTTCATTGAGAAACAACAACAACAAGCCATCTCCAGTCCTCAAGACCCTCCCATCAGGTCTGTTTGTAAGGAAATCCCTGCTTCAGCACCGGTGGCCCAATCAGTGGCTCAGTCAACAACACAATGAGAATATTTTACGCATCATGTTGAAAGCTAAGAACATGTCAATGATTTAAAATACAAATTCATGGATGTATTTAAATTAACAGGGACAGTTAGGATTCAGTATTTCTTTTTTTTTGTAAATATTTTTCCTTTATTGGTGTCATACATCACGGGGGTACATATTATCGACACTGGCTCGCAGGCCAACTTGTAAATACGGCGCAGTGCATGTACATGGCATAGAAGAGGTAAATGACACACAATAAACCCTTTTTCCTTCTTTCAATAGTGAAAAAGAGAGGGGGAGACGAAGGAAAGGTGGATAGTTGGGAACGACTTTGGAAAGAGAGGGGGGGGGGGGGTTAGGGTTCGTCGAGGATTCAGTATTTCTAACTGCAATTCTTGTATAATTTTGCATTAAAAAAATAAATAAAGTAAATGATGTGGTCAACAGTCCCAAAGACTACTAAATAGAGAAGAATTTACTTTGTGAGTTAGCCAGCACTGCTTAATATTACCCACGACACACTCATTTCCACCTATAGGGAAATTATTTAAAAATAATGAATTGTGAAATGTTCTAAATGTATTTATTATAGCACCGCAGGGGATTCATATCTTTAACCACTGTAAAAACAAAACAAAAAACCTGGTGGTACGCAAAGTCAAAGGGGGATTTTCTATTAGCTGCACATTGTACCAACCCGTGTGAAAAGAGCCCTTTATGATCAGATTTGCATCTTTTGCTATTCTGTAAAACCTTCTCGCATTTCCATTCTGTGCGCAAAAAAACTTTGTTAGAAGCGGTTTCTTTCCGGCGCAGCAAATCCGGGCGGAACGACTCAAATGGCTCAAACTCGATTTTTTGGGATAACTAGTTGAATTCTAATAGCTCCGTTAAGTGCAAAAGGCAAAACAGCTTCTAATAACGCAAAAAAAAATTCTCGCTGTCTTCAGAGTGGCGAGATTGGTATTGTGAGTTCCACCCAGAGCCTGAAATATGGGAGCGAAACCCATATCTCAGCAAAACCCATATGCCAGACTCTGGATGGAGTTAGCACGAATTTCAGGTCATTCTGCTTCAAAAGCAAATACAATCTGGGCGTTTTGATTGTTAAATCATGCGGTTTGTCACTTTTTATAGACACAGTTTAAACTACGCGATTTGCAACGCAGAATATGGATTTTTGGCTAGTTTTAATCTTGATTTATGACCATGTTAAACTGTGTGGAGGTTCGGAAATTTGGAAGGCATGTAAAGTCAAAGTGCATCTTCACCTGGTCTTTTATACTATATTGAGCCATTGTTATACCTTTTTTTTTAAAATAAAATCTCAGGTTAAAATTGTCAAAATTCTGGTGAAATTGAGCAAAATATGTGAAATTTAGGCACAGTTGTCAATTTGCAAATATTTTGTGGAAATCCAAAATGTAAGAGAAATTTGAAAAAAAAAACGTTTCGAAGCAAATTTGCGCAGTGAAAAATAAATGTTTTTTTCTACTAAATGTATATGGTGAAGGAGATGATCCGATCCAATTGCAGCCTGAAAGTACCTCCGAGGAAGCGGCCAGTATTGCTGTGAAACGCGTTGGTTCGGTGGAGTCAGTGACCAGTTTGGAGGAAGGCCGGAGTGAGAGACTGAAGCTCTCAGAGGACGGTGTTGTGGTGCCATAGGTGGGCAGAACAGAGGTGCAACGTGAGCAGGACCTCTGTGAAGGAGAACTCCCAACCTAAATAGCTACACCAGAGGTCCTAATCCTTGGGGAATCACTTGTAACTGACCTGCATATGCTGGAATCAACTCTATGTTTGTGAGTGTATCTTTTGTTATGTGGACAATCATATTAAAAGAACGTTAATGTATTATTAGGTTCTCCCTTTGATCTAGAAGAGTACAGTATATAGAAGATCAGTGAAGTGGGCTTTCAGTCAATTGGAAGAAAATACAGCTAACAAAGTGTGAAATCTCTTTGTAATTCTGAGTGTTTAGTATTAAATCAACAGTGATTGTTTCTTATCACAGTATCACACTATTGGGATTCTTTTTATTCTGCAGGGGTATCAACTTCTATTTTCCTGGAGATACTGTATATATTGAACCCTCCCCAGCTGATAAAGAAAAGTATTATTTTGAACACGTTTGAAAAAGAGTAAACCCTGTAAGTGTACAGTATACAGTATTCTTTCATCTGCGAGTATAATTGTTTGGGGCATTATATTCTCTCGTTTTCGTTTCCATCTGTATATATATTTTCATGAGCACAAACATCTGCGCCACAATAAGCCTTCCCCTGTCTTTTTTATCACTGCTTAGCAAATATGGCCCCATAGCCGTTGTACCGGAAAATTATATGAAACGTTTAATGTTTGTAGTAGTAGTTAGAACTTGTCTTTGTAACAAAGCTTTTATTAACACTGCACAATAAAACTTTGAATGACATTTTAAAGCTTCACATTTGACAAGCAAGATGATGCAAACAAAGCTTAGTAAAGACAGCGTTGATTTATTCCCGGTTCTTTCCTTGCACTGTGTGTTTGAAGAACAGAAAAGGCATAAAAAGTAGTTATGTATAGCACATCATTCCAAAGGTAAAAAGCAGAAAGCTAGCAAAAACACAATTAATAGTTTTTTTTTTTTTAAAGTACACATTTTATATTTGTACCATTATCTTTATTGTCAAGTAAATATTCTCAAGAATAGATAATGGTTTTTTTTTAAAGATGATGTAAGATGTAATATTGCAGTTGCTATGGTTATGACCAATGGGTTTTTATTCTGCAAATGCAACAAGCAAGCTAATTATAGCCAAAGTGCATTTATCAACACATTCATGTTAGTCGGCGTGTATCTATCCTGCAAATGTCAGTTTTAACCGATTCTAAAAAAAAAATGTCAGATTAATAAATATATATGTCATTTTTAAAGGAAACTGAATTGCATACGAAGCAGTAATTAAATAGAATTATAGAGCTTGTAGACAAATAGAACAGTTAAAATAAATTTGATGTAATACAAATCAAATGCAATAATATTGTCTGCTGACCCTGCTCAGTACAGTCGCTGAAAGAAAAAGATAATTTGGGGAAATAGGGTAGAATAATGGTGCTAAAATTAAGTGCTGCAATTGGAGGTGTATATAGCTCCTTAGTGGCCTTATTGTTTTTATTTAAAAAAAAATATTTCCAATTACACTTAAATTAAATCAGAAGTTTCCAATTTGTATCACTGAATAAACCTGACACACTAAATTAGATTTGAGAGTTTAAGAGCATGTCTCACCGCACTGTCTATTCTGAAGGAGAGCTCTCACTGTACATAAGTGCTAATCACATTACTTATACACCATAAAGAATAGAATTTACAAACTGAAGGTTATTATCCTTGGAGTCAGAAAATATCAGGGGGATCTAAAATGTATTCCAATCAGGATACATTGCCGCATGAGCTTTCTGTGCATTTGCACAGTACTATAGTTTGACAAACCCTATTCTACTTTTCCTAGGGCTCCCTTACACGTTTGTGTGTGTGGTGCTGTGACCTACTGAAATGAAGTACATCAATCAGTATTGAAAAATTGAAACCACATAAGAGGCCTACAGTACCAGGAGTTTGAGAGAGGGCAGAAGAATTGATGTCTGTGAAGCTTGAAGCAATACCACTGATTATGTTGGGCAGCTGTCGAATGAGTACATAAACCACTTAGGAGATAGGTGGGTATTCGGTGTACTGATGCCTGAAGGCTTCTTTGGCACTAAAGGGTTAATTAATAAACAGTGACTGTAGGTATATCGGGCTAATGAATTAAAGAGAGCCCAGATCTTCCTGCACTTAGGTTTTTAAATGCATTGCTTTCACAGCATTTTGTTTCCATGATGTCTTTCAAATATGGTATATCATGGGATAAGGTTGCCCCTTTTATATATATATTTTTTGAATAAGTAAAAATGTTTCCAGTGAAAGTATAAAGAAACACATAATCCAAGATGTGTCAATCATATTGGAG
This sequence comes from Ascaphus truei, assembly GCF_040206685.1. NCBI lineage: Eukaryota > Metazoa > Chordata > Amphibia > Anura > Ascaphidae > Ascaphus > Ascaphus truei. The sequence continues at coordinate 33,389,316 of NC_134492.1, forward strand.
AATGTAGCACTAACTGCAACTAATGGAAAAGCAGTACTCTGTATTAGGGGTGCTCAATTCCATTCCTCAAGCTTCCCCCCCCTACAAAAGACAACAAACGAGTCAGGTTTTCAGTATATTCCTGCTTCAGCACAGGTGGCTTAATCAGAGGCTCAGTCTTTAACTGTGTTGAAGCTGGGCTATCCTGAAAATCTGACCAGGGGGGATGGGAGTTTGAGGACTGAAGTTGAGCACCTCTGCTCTGTATGGTGGTCTTACAACACACTAAGCTGCAATTAGGACATTTGGCTTTGTTAATTTCGTAGAGACAGAGGGTCAGGTGCGCACTCACATCCAGGGGTATAGGAAGATACCATATATATGAAAAATAGAGGACACAGAAAAATAGTGCAGATAGCTTTATAACAAGATGAATAAACTCAAACACATGTTGGAGTCAAGCAGTGGGACCACCCGGGTCAGGCAATGGTGAAAGTACAGCACTCACTCCTTCGCTGGGGATCCACCTGTGGCGAACATCCGAGGTGGAATTTCAGGAAAGGAAGAACTTATTCTTTTTCTGTGTTCACCAGAGTTCACCAAGGCTTAGCAATCCCTCTGTAGTGCATGATGTCCACCCTACACGTTTCGCTCTAATCAGAGCTTCCTATTTTTCATATATATGGGATCCTCCTCCCCATGCCACTCTACGCGGTTGTATCCCGACGGACACCACTACCGAATTAACATCTGAGGTGGTCATTCTTGATAACCACAAAGCCCTTATCACTCACGGAGAATGTGAGTGAATTGCATATCACTTATTATAATCACTACTATCAAAACCTTTTTTGCACTATATGTATATATGTGTATATTGTTCTTTTTTTACATACCCCTGGATGTGAGCGCACATCTGACCCTCTGTCTCTACAATTACATACTACCCCCTAGTATTCGTGTAATTATTGTCCCCCACCCCCTATTATTCATGCTTTGGCAATACTGAAATGTTCTTTCGTCATGCCAATAAAGCTAATTTGATTTGATTTGGATTGAGTCCACTCCAGGAGCGGCACCTATTAGATGACTGTTTCAATTTAATCTTCACTTTCACCAGTGTGTTCACTCGGTTTAATTTAATCAACACGGTATTTACGCTTGATTTTTCGTCTTCACCTTTTGTTAATTTCATGTCAACTCCTATAATTCATCGTCTTTCTATCTTTTAACTTTAGCCCCTCTTCCACAATTTCTCGTAATCTCTTCCTGTCACCTAATAACACTGGACCAAAACTAGCCTTTTCTTCTTTATTAGCACATATTCCACTTTGTTGTCTTTTGGTTATGTTAACTAATAATAATATTCCACTTATTATTTCTTGTTCAGGAAGATTCAAAATATTTCAGAAGATAGTTTTCCAGCAGACAAAGTCAATTTATTGTTAAAAAGTTACTTACAAATTAAAGTTTAATCAATGATGGCAAACATGTGCTTCTGATATTAATTCATAGAACAACGGACTTCTTGTTAACTCACATGCAGCTTAGATGGTACATGCAGTGTGTATCCTTGAGGAGGGACCAGAGAAAGAGAAGGAAAATGGAGAAGTGACCATAGTTAAAGATCACTAACTTTGCCCCCTTTCTGCCTCATGGTGCTTTGGACAAATAACTTCTCTAAACTGCTTCAGGCTCAGATTTCCTACCAGGACTTAAGCCAACCCCCAACATCTGCTATGCATCAGACCTCACGTAGGATTCAGTTCCCTTTGTTACATAAAAATTCTAAATCCTACGAGATATTATCATGCAGTTGTCTTGATCTTAGTTCTCATCCATACATTTTAATATATTAAACGGATTTCTAACAGTTCACATTCACCAACGTAATGCACTACATTAAAGGTATAATTTGATGTTTGGATGTATAAGCAAACTGAGCAATTCTGTATTAGACAGGCTGTGACAGATCTAATTTTACTTGATTTGAAGAAAACAGAATTAATTCCTTGAGAAAGAGAAGTATTCCTTGATAATAGGATATTTGCAAAGATTCCTTTACATCCCTTGCATGAAATATGGTGATAATTCTTATGATGAATATTGTACATTTGACTTAATATTAAATGAGTTAAGTAGATTCCAATAAAACAGTCATTATGTACAGTACTTACCATGGATTAGTTAGTAAATGCTATTCCCAACACTGTTAGTGTCATATTAACATTTTCACTGAGGCTTATGTGTATTGTTTATTCGGAAAATACAAAGCAAATTAAAACTGTTTCGTAAAAGTAGATCTGAAATTTTAGAAGTGATTAAACATTGCTACTCAGATTAAAAATGCCTTAAAGATGAGACATGGTAATTTATTTGTAATACAAGTTAGAATGCTGATCTGATAGCAACAGTGATCTGTCTGAATCTTTCTTTCTGGAATACTGTAGGTATGAAACAAAACAAGGACTTCAAGGAAGTCTTTAAACAATCTTTAAAGTACTTTATTAAACAAGATTTGCTCTTTATAAACCCTGTTTGTGTTCCAGCATGCATTTCACCATGTGTACTGTGCCTGTGTTAAATCCGCCTTGGTAAATATATTGTACCCTATACTATTGCTTTGCAAACATTGACAAAGTTCAAATAATTTGCTCAGAATGTAGAGTGGAATATTTGTGCACAATGCTGCCAATCTCAAATGTAAAAGACTTAAGAAGCTATTCTGCCTCTTGATTGCAACATTTTAATAAATGTGTAATTGTTTAATCCCATCTCAATATTTATTCTCAAAACTGAATTAACCATTATTTACAATATCCTCTGCTAAAATCTCACCGCTTTCAAATGTATCTAGTCTATGCAATTGAAATGTGGTTTGAGTCTTTGGGTAATTTTACAGACTCTAGCCAACATTACCAGCATCCCTTTTGGGAAACACAAATATACCTGAATGCATTTTTTAGATGAGTTTTAAGATTTATGGAGGCTTAACAGACGAAAGACTTCAGTACAAAGAAATGATTACAGACTCATGCAAAACTAATGTAAGACATTCATATTGACATACACCTTCAGTGCCATATGGGTTTAATACTTTGCTTTACAATAATTTTTTCCTATAGTGTATAGAGATGTACAAACAGTACGTGAACAATGTAACCATAATATTACAATACTCTTATTTTGAAACACATATTTAAATTGAGTTAAAGGGCTTACAATGATGAAACAAGCATATGCTTGATCTGGGGACTTTAAAACAAGGTTATTATGTGATTTAACGATAAGCCTGGGAAGGGGTGGGTGAAAGGTCAGAGATCCATAATTATTTATTTCCAAACTGTTAGACCCAACATTCAACTAACATTTTTATTAAACAAATCTAGTAGCAGTGTGTTCCCACCATCTCTTGGACACCACATGAAACACTTGCAAAACATTGCTCCACAGCACAGAGGTTAAAAGCAATGTACAAATGTTTTCTTTTCCCCTGCCTCTGGTATAGACATGTGCATCAAGATATTGATTTTTTTATTCTTTTTTTATTTTGCTCGGAGCTCACTCATTAGGCCATCTGCTTCACATCTAACCAGTTATTGTCCTTTCCCCTCCTCCCACCACTGGCAAACATCATTAGGCTGTGTATCTCTAATAACGATAACTAGATCCTTTACGAAACTGTATTTCTTTCAAGTTGACAAGATATTTCATTACACTTTGCCACCAATGTGTGCTTGTCTGGGTGTTTGCCTTTTTGGGTTAAAAAAGGCAATGCAATGCTATTTGAGTTATCCAGTTCTGATTTTTTCCATTGACACTGTGCTTTATACAGGAAGGACATTATGCTAAATTAATGGCAGAGTTAACAACCTTAGAAAGGAAAAAATAACATTAACAGTACATTGCTACCCAAAGTACACCCTGTATGGAATTGTTGGACAAGTAAAATACTTAAACCAATATTTTACACGAACTAATTTGTATACGTTTCTTTGGGAATTGTCATGACTGAAACCTTGCCAAATCTGATTAAACTCCACAGTGATATTGTTGTCATTTTTCTGCTTTTCTGTTTGTGTCCTCTGAGATTCTACTGTGGATAAAGCTTTGACCTTTTCTAGGAAAAGTAATATTCTTTCCCTCTTTTGTGTTCTGCTTTTAGCTTCTGGTCATCAGTTGGCCCTCTGATCCGAGAGTGATATTTTCTGCTCTCTCTCCTAGTTCTGTTGCTCACCTGTGCATGATATGCCCTTTCCAAATATGTTTTATCACCAAGATTTGGGATCCTGTTAAGTCACTTCCATCTCTTTAATAATGCGAGAACAATAGACAATGATGAATAGCAGGTGTGTAGCAAAGGTTATTTTCTAAATGGATAAGATGTTGTAAACATGGTGTTATAAGTGCTGGCAGTGGTAATACTTTAATACAGTAATCACAAATAGATGTACTGTATGTAAATAAGTGGAATAATATCTTTGAATTGATCTTTGCCTTTCTCCTTTTTGTCTCTGATGGGCATCCCAGACATGGTATAAAGATAAGTCCCATAATGAGGATAAAAATAATTTCTGGAGGAGGCATGATGGTATTTTCCAGATGTAAATGCAAAAATACTGTACAGGCAGTCCTCGGTTATCCAACACAATGCGTTACTCAAAATGGCGTTGGATAGCGAAACGTCTTAAAGCGAAACACGTTTTCCCATAGGAACACTGTTTAAATGAAAGGTTCCGTTCCTGAAGGCATTTTTAATGCTAAAATACACAAAATATTTTACTCGGGCAATAAAATATGCAGCACACACATACATTATATAGTGTATATACTGCATTATATATAATATAACATAATATATAATGTAATTTAATAATATAATATATGATATAGTATAATATAATATTATATTATATGATATATATATATATATTATATACACATAAACAACTTTGCAAAGCGTCGTAAGAGCGTTGGATAAGCCGTTTTGGCGTTGTAAAAATGAATATAGGTATGCATTGCATAGCGTTGGATAAGCCATTCGTTGTAAAGCGAAGCGTTGTAAAACGAGGACTGCCTGTAGATAGTTGTAAAGGATATACAGTACTACTCCTCTCAATAAATTGCATGCAGAGACTTACAAAATCAAATAGTTTATATCATCCGGATTAGATGGTATTGATAAAATAAAACAAACTGCTTATTATATCAGTATTGCTAGTTAATCGTATTTATTTTATCTGGGGTAAAGTGGTACCCAGGTACATTTTTTTAATTAAAAAAATGAAACAAGTGGTTCTCAGACATGCAAGTCCCAAAATAAGGTATGTGCTTGGTACCTCCTTCATAACTCCTCATTGGGTACTCCCCAAGTCACAAGCTAAGCACAATGGTCAAATGTGAAATATAGCCCATTGACACAGAGCCCGCTATTTAATATTATTTGAAACGTCTCCCCGCTGCTGGAGAAGAGTACAGCTTAATTCAAATAAATTGCTCTAATATCTTCTCTATCTTCTTGAACTGGTAACAAGGCTTTATATCATAGCCAAAGCGCTGCATAGACGTTCAAAATCAAGTTGTCTATAGCAACATTATAAATTGGTGTTTTCAACATAACATAAGCTGCTAATTTCATAAATATAACTAATCAGCTATGGGCTGGCTTATTTCAGGATATGTGTCAACAAAGTATTACTAGAGATCGGTTAGTTTCATTGTTAAAATATTCCTAATAGCTCAATAATTAATGCAAATTTCCCTAATACAATTTTAAATGTATTGAGCCTTTTTGATACTGTACTCAAGTATGTTCAATACTTTTTATGATAAAATATAATCGTGTACTAATGTTGAATAGTGGATTCTCTCAGATGTTACTAATTTTCATTTCTTTCCTCATAGGTGAGACATACTAAAATATGCCTTAGGTAGCACCAAAAATAGTTAATGACACATCTGCTGGGAATTTCAAATCTATTAAAAGACATCTGTGTATATACTGTATAAACATACATAGTACAAGTACAATGGCATATATTCCTTAAAGTTCTGGTACCCTGGGAAGCTCTGGAACTTTTTGAAAGTCTTACCCTTTGTGTACATAGGGATCTTAAAATGATGGAAATAAAGATGGAAGGATTTTACTGAAGAATTTGGTTTTCAAGCAGTTGGTGTGCACAGGGTGGTGTGCACCATGGCCTGAGTGGAAATTCTTCTGGGTATGCCGGCTGGTAGCATGGTAAAGATTATTGTGTGAAGAAATATTATTTAATTTATATATTCATTTATTATTACCTTGGCAAGCTACAAGCTATAGGCTACAGTATATTTAAGTATATCTAGTTATTAAAATTGTGAGGTCTCGATATCTATAAGGAATTATAGTGTTGGTCCTTTAAAAAGGTATAACAAACTACATATCTCCAGGATGAATGCAATGTATATAACACTACAGTTTATCATTGGGATGTACTGTCTGTAGTGGAGTAAAGAGAGGTTTGACAAAGACTTCAATGCAGTGAAAAGGAAACTTTACTTTTCTTCACAAAGAAAACACAAAACAATTCAGCTTGGGACCTTCAGCTGTTAAACACTGACCATATTTCCCCCTTCGCATGACCCACAGTAACAGGGTGCTGCTGAGTACCAAACAAAAGCTTCTAGGCAATGTATTGATACCTAGGGTACAGTAGGTGCAGCGCTCACGTGCAAGTTTAAGGGTTAACTGGCAGTATGGAAACAACACACGGAACCAGCAGGTCAGGCAGTGCTTACTGTACACCTGCATATCAGTCTGTCTCTTCCAGTAAGAATCCAGCCAGAGCCCTACTATCGCTTCTGACCTGTTCAGGACTGGAACATTCAGTCTATAGTATCTGTGTTCAGTCAGCCATGCTAATTGAACCAGGCAGGCTGAATTCCTTGCTACCACAGATATGTGGATCTGTTGTAGTTATTACTGACTGTTGACCTTTCCCTGTAACATAGTCTAAGACCCAGATGCAGAAAACTCAGTTAAATCACACTGTACCCACAAAAGACAACATCATGGCATTTGGCCATGTTTTTTCTGGTAACAGCCGTTAGTGATAATGAGATGCAAATAATATGCAATGAGGCATTATAACATTGCATATCCACAGAAGTCTGTTAAGATTAAAGTGGCATTAGTTAGGTCACACCTAAACTTGCCATTACTCACATTCAGACACTGAAATAGTTTTTTTTCAGGGTCTGGATGGGTGTAACGTCAGTTAGGTATGATTGAACTAAGATATCATCATTTTAAGGCGTTGTTTCCCTCCCCTATACTCTATTTCTCCACTTCATTTCAGGCTGGGGATTCGAGTAATGCTAAAATGTACTTTAACGTCACTTTGTTGGGAGATAACTCAATGTTATGCTACTCCTTCTACCATTTGATTGTCACAGTGGTAAACCATGCCTACAATATGGGCATTGATTGGCACAATGGCAATGAATGGGCAAGCTACAAATAAAAAACAAGCACTAAATAAAATACATTGCATTTAAATTAAAAAATACATTTGCCAATTGTAAGGAATCAGGGAACATAGCCCCTGCGACGTGTTCACTCCTTACCTCCTGCTGCACAGCATTCCGCTGCAAGCGGTCAGAGAGCACGTCCCTCGCGGCGTGCTTCCTTCTTGCCTCCTGCTGTACAGTCTCCCGTGCACCTTAAAGAGCACGCCCACGGAGGGCTTTCAAGGATCCCATGGAGCTTGCTTCTGGCCCTCCTCTTGCGCCGCACGGCCGCCCCGTGTGGCACGCACACGTGACGCGTGTGCACCGCTCCCCAGCTGCACATCATCACTAATATCTTCCTCACCTGTCTACTGCTTCTCACAGCCTATTCCTGCCTCTGCAGAGGCCACTCCTCCATTCCACCCCCTTCTCTCATTGGACTCCTGTTACTACTGTATATAGATATGTATAGATCTACAGAGCCTGAGGAAGTCCAGTACTTGGACGAAACGCGTTGCTCTTTACCTGGAACATTTTAAAGCACATTACAGAGGAGGCGGAGGTGCAGTTGCAGCTCTCCATCCGGACGCGGAAGAGAGAGACTCCCTACAACTAAACACCACACTGTCTACCCCTTGCATTCACCTTCCACAGAATTGTATTCTGTGTTTGTTTTTATTTTATTTTCTATGTTTCATTAAAGTTAGTGTTTTTAACCCTCTAGACATTAGTGTCTTTTATATATTAACCCCATCTTCACCACCACTTACAACTGGAACAGAAGAGCAAGATACCGCTACGAGTGTGTACTCACACTGGCCCGTGTGAGTATTGTGTTATATTTACCACTAATACCCTTATACCCCACCCTTTCATTACTTGATATTTGATTGGGCAACACCTATAAGTGAACAAGATACCAAGATAGGATTACACTCACACTAGTCCGTGTGAGTGCTAAACAATTTTTTGGTGGTCCATAAAACACACCATCCCTCCCCTCATTGACGTATATATAATTATATGTGTTAACCCTATCCTCCTTTCTATTTATACGAGAGGAAATCCCCCTGGAGTGGCACTTTGAACCAACGAAGCAAGTGGCCGATACATCAAGAAGAAGAACCCGCATCGTAAGAAGAAAAGCCTCATCAGAAGCATACGGGACTCCCAAAGAAACCCTGATGTGACTGGGCTTACACAAGGCCGTGTAAGTTTTATATACTTTTATTTTATTTCACCTTCACACCAACACACATATACCCATGTGTGCCTAGCTTTCCAATTAGATATTAGACACCTGAGCCAACACACTCGCTCAGGATATAACTGCTTCACCTTAAAGAGCAATTACTAGTTCTATAACACTGCCTGTTTCCAACCATTGTGCTCCCCCATCCTTTTTGTATTCACTACTGTATATATGCTTAGCTCTGTCACTTCCTCTTTGGCTGAGCATAGTTATTGGTAGCCTTGCCTCTGCCTTGTTTTCTCTGTGCTTCTAACCTTGTTGTTGCTTGCCTTCCTGTGTTCTGACCCGGGTAGACTTTGGACCCTGCTCTGGATTATCGACCCCGGCTTGTCTCAGAACTTCCGACCTTCTCCATCCCTGACCACGGCAAATGGACAATCTACTTCGCTACTGACTCCAACCTTTGACCTCGGCACCACGGACTCTGACTATTCTCCTGGCACCTACTTACGTCCTTGGCAAGTACCAAGACTAACCCACTCTTTCCAACCCAGACCCGGCGATCTTGACTATCCACCCTCCAGGCATGCCACCGCTGCAGTGGGTGCGCAGTTCTATACTTTCCCACCTCAGTACCGGGGTCCCGCCTTGTTCGTGGTGAGCGCAAGCGTTACACCAATAAACCCATTGATTGTCACTGTAGTAAACTATGTCCACAATAGGAAATGGATTGCCAAAATGGTAATGAATGGGCAACATTAAAAAAAACATGTAAAAAATAATAAAATACATTACAATTAAATAAAAACAAACATTTGCCAAAAAATGCATTGCTTGTCAATGTGCTTATCTATAACGTGAAAGGAGCATAGATAAACACAGCCAGTCAATGGGCAACCTAGAAAAAATCCACAATTAAATAAAATACAATCAATGTGTTTCTTACCTTTGCTGGGATGAACATTCACCCTTCCACGTCCACTTCAGGTTTTCGACTACAAGCAAGGAGCATGCTATCTCTGGATACCAAACTGCATGATCGTGAGTAACATGGATATACCTACCTGATTTTTATAAGTCTAACTCCAGGAGATTGTAGTTTATATGTTGTGAGGGGGGGTCTGTGTCTGACACTTTGTGTCATTTACAGAAATCCCCTCTTTATGTTATTACTCAAGTGTCTTTCTCCAACCTGGGATTACTACTGACTTTTCTTTATACAGTATATGTACCATAACATGGTTATCTGGATATATTGTGTTCATAAACACTACAACCAATTATCATAGTGCAGTGTGTCGTGTTGCCACTGTTCCCAATTAAAGTTTTCAAATATTGTCCTGAATGAGCATATGTAATTTAGCAATTGTTCAATCACATATTATTCTTAAAATAC